>NW_026089623.1:21750129-21782366 GCF_024586455.1 Bactrocera neohumeralis
CTATGTCCATTAAACTTTTTTCAGTGTAGGACTGAATTTTTGTTTCATCTATATTGCCTTTTTTCAAAGGCACTATATGGAAATTGTTAGTACCTACAATTTTACTTAATTCAGCAACGAGAGCATTACTGCTACGTTCGCGCAAATATATTGGAGGTGGTTTGGCATTAACGACTGTGGTGGTACCCTTCGCATCGTCGTCTGATCCATTGCTTAGTAAGGCAAACCTATTGCCATTTAAAACTTCCGGTTTATTCTTTATTGGTGTACCGCCTTGAAATTTCTTGGGATTGACCGCTGACTTTGAAGGACTTAATTTCCTTTTTATGTTGATGTAGCGGTCAATGCCAGTTTGTACAGACTGGCCTTTTTTTATTGGTACATTCTCACCTTGCTTTATGTTGTTCTTCGCTGCCTGCGTACTTGCTGGTACCTGCTTAGTTGTTGGTGTGATCACGTTTGCTGCTGGCCGTTGTTGACTGCCGTTCTCTTCTGCTTTTGCTTTTTGTAAGCTCTGCTTATGGTGCTGCTCAGTTGGTCGCTGCGATGACTCATCATTTTCACCGTTGCCTTGTTTGTTAGTAGGAGCTGAACTCGCAGGTTCTACAAAGCTGAAGTAGGCATTCAGAGAATGCCTACGGCCTTGTTGATGGGGCTGCGCTGCGCTCATGCTTTTGTACTTTTTTGTTTTATTTCCCACTTATTATTTGTTATTTTATTATGTTTATTGTTTGTAAACCGTTTATGATTTTTTATGTTCTGATTTTCACTTGCACTTTTTTTAATATTTGTTTATTTTGTTTTATTTTTATTTTTGTTTTTTTTTTCGAAAGTTTCTACGGAGCGCATGAAAACACGTCCGTTTGGATTGAAAGCTCGAACAGAATCACTATGATATTGTTCTATTAGAGCAATTGAAATTTACTTTAATTGTGTGTTGGCTAATTTTAATTTATTCCGCCGAGTCATTTTCAATTTGTTTTTCTGCTACATTTTAAATAGTGAAATTGTTAGTGTTAATTTATATTGCTTACTTAAATTTCTATCTTGTTTTTATTCGTTTCCATCTTTGTCCACAGCTGTTAGCGAGTTTCTTACTTTCCGTGTGTTACAGTGCATCTCAAACTGCTCGCTACAGTGGTTGTTATCTTTGATAACCAACTCCTTTTATTGCATTCATTTGTTATAAATATTTTTGTCATTGCTCTTTTTACTTTTATTATTTAACATTTTTTATATTTTTATTTAATATTGTTTTTGTTCATTATGACTTGTAACTTTCCGAACTGTTCTGTGAAAGGCGAGTCGGAACGCTTTGTTTCTTGCTGGCTTTGTGATGGGCTTGCCCATCTTAAATGTGCTGGACAGGTAGGATATTGGATTCTCGATAGTAATGGCTTGCGCTGGTCTTGCTTAAAATGCAGACCAACAGAAATTTAATTGTTTAAAGTTTTTAAGCAGGCGCGCAATGGTTTCAAGGAGATTGGTCGTGAGCTTGAAACCCTTACTAAAAAATTTAGGCATTATGAAACGTTGTTTCAATCATTTCAATGCCTAAATGTGCAGGAAAAAAATCCAAAACTTTCATCTAATCGTAAACGTCCGTCTGATATACCACTGTATCTTCCTTAAAAATAATGCCCCCACCTACTATCACGACCTCATCAATCTTTCATCCCCTTGTCCTCAAGGAGAAAAGGTTCCGTCTGCTCAGGACACAGACAAAACTCTTACTGAACACGGTAAGCGGAAAACTTCTCAAGATCCGCCTCCAAACACCTCCAAGTCAGCTAATAAAAACTTAGTGGTAATACCGCGGAAAAAGTCAATTTTTATCTCGAGACTTGCTGCGGATACCACAGTCGATGATATAAAAAGTTATATCTCGTCGAAATTAAAAACGGTAGATACTGACATCCGTAAATTTAATTTCAAATACAACAGAGATATTTCGTCGTTTAAGATCGACGTATCCGCTGACAATTTTCAATTGATACTTGACAAGTCATTCTGGCCATCTGGGGTCTTTGTGCGCGAATTCGAGCACAAACGTGATAAGCCCCCTGCAGTTATCACTAAAATGCCAAGAAATCCCGTAGATACAAAAAACTAATTCACAATAATTCGCTGATTATTTATTATCAAAATGTTAGAGGGCTTAATACAAAACTTACTGATTTGTATTTAAATAGCACTCATTGTAACTTAAAAATCATTGCTTTCACAAAAACTTGGCTAAAGCCCCACATTTTTGATAATGAAATATTCAACAGCGAATTCGAAATCTTTAGATATGACCGGCTGAACAGAAAAGGAGGTGGTGTCTTGTTTGCTGTTCATTCTTCAATTCCATCTGAAGAAGTCAATGTTCCAGCAGACTTCATAGAATTTAAGTGCATTCGTATTTGCGCTAATGGCCATATCTACTTAACTTTATCTTATATACCGCCTCACTCTGACATATCTGTATATACGCAGCATGCTTCATTAATAAATAATGTTTTCTCAATGGCTAATAATACTGATCGTATCATGGAAATCTATTGATGATTACACCATTCCTATTAGTACTCGCTAATGTTATAACGAGTTCTTAGATGAAATGTTGGAGTTGGGCCTTAACCAAATTAATTTAATTTCAAACGGCATATCTGTATATACGCAGCATGCTTCATTAATAAATAATGTTTTCTCAATGGCTAATATACTGATCGTATCATGGAAATCTATTGATGATTACAACATTCCTATTAGTACTCGCTTATGTTATAACGAGTTCTTAGATGAAATGTTGGAGTTGGGCCTTAACCAAATTAATTTAATTTCAAACGAGTTTGGTAAGTTCTTAGATCTAGTTTATGTTGATAACGCTTCAATGTTCTCTGTTGTCCGATGTGATTTTTGGTTCGACCAGAGGACTCTTATCATCCTGCTTTGGAAATTAACATCGAAATCATAGCCAACTTTGCTTATAATAATACACAAGAACTTTGTTTTCGGTTCAACTTTGCGAAAGCTAATTTTAAAAAGATTAATTACGAACTTTCTAAAGTAACTTGGTCAGATTACAGTGGCAATATTGAATTTAGTGCTTCCCACTTTAATGAAACTATTTTAAATTTATTTGAAAAATATTGCCCGAAGTGTGTTGTTACTCAAAAACTGAGGTCTACTTTATGTTTTTCGAAAGAATTATGTAAATTAAAAAATAAAAAATCTCGTGCTTTTAAACTTTTTAAAAAAACTGGTTTAGTTGCTGACTATTCAAAATATTCTAAATTACCGTCGACAATTTGCTGAACTTAACAAAATATGTTATAATAATTATATAAATAAAATAAAAAATAATATTATACGTAATCCAAAATTGTTCTATGGTTTCGCCAACTCCAAACGCAGGATTTCTAATTTTTCGTACGCTATGAAATATAAGTCTAGTATGTCTAGTGACAATCACACCATTTCTAATATGTTCGCTGAATTCTTTAGGTCCAATTACTCTCCAAAATCTCCAAAAAATGTTCCGCATCAGCACAAGTTATGTCCGATTGCTGTCATTAATGCACCTACCATTTCCGAAGCAGACGTCTTATATCAGTTAAATATGTTAGAAGAATCATACAATTATGGCTCAGGTATGATTCCCTCATGCTTTCTTAAGAAATGTGCCAAATATATATACATATGTACCAACCCCTAACAAAACTATTTAATTCATCCCTTATGCAAGGCTTATTTCCATCCGTATGGAAAAAGTCATATATAATTCCTTTACATAAGAGTGGATTTAGGTCATCTATTGAAATCTATAGGGGAATAGCAAAGTTGTCTGCAATAACTAAACTTTTTGAAGCAATTATAACAGACGACATAACCTTCCGGATCTCTCCACTAATTTCTTGTTCTCAGCACGGTTTTCGTAAAGGGAAATCTACAAAAACTAACTTGCTTGAACTTGTATCACATATATCAACGGGCTTTAGGGAGAATAGGAATACTGATGTTATATACACAGATTTTAGTAAAGCTTTTGATAAAGTAAGCCATTCAATTCTTTTGAATAAAATTGATCCTCTTGGTTTTCAACCAATATTTCTAAAATGGGTTGCTTCTTATCTTAGTAATAAAATTCAACAAGTCATATTTAACGATACTTTTTCTGACATAATCAATGTTCCTTCATGCGTTCCTCAAGGTATCCATCTTGGTCCAATTCTGTTCTTGTTATTTATTAATGACATATCATCTGTTGTTAAGTTTTCAAAAGTCTTATTATATGCTGATGATGTAAAACTTTTTAAAACGCATACTTCAAACAGCGAAAGATGCCAGTTGCAAACAGACTTAAACAACCTAGTTTCTTGATGTGTTAGAAATGACATGCCATTGAACCTTAGAAAATGCAAAACGATGTGCTTTTCACGTAGAGCTGCAGACCCTACTTCATACGAAATACAAAACTTTAAGTTGGAGCAAGTCTGCAGTTTTGTTGATCTGGGAGTAACTATGGACCCCAAACTAAATTTTAACCTTCACGCATCTTCCACGGTTTTTAAAGCTAAAGGCGTTCTAAGGTTTGTTAAACGTTGGTCTAAAGAATTTAGAGATTCGCTTACCACAAAAATTCTTTTTACATCTCTGGTGAGCCCTATATTGGAGAATGCTCCTATGGTTTGGAACCCTAAATACCAAGTCCATTCGGATAAGTTAGAGTCCGTTCAAAAACAATTTTTACTTTTTGCCCTAAATTATTTGCATTGGGATTCCAGTTTAAATCTTCCCCCTTACACTAACCGTTTAAAACTTATAAATTTCCCGACACTCGCTAGTTGTAGGGAGATGCTTGGTATAATATTTCTTGTAAAACTCATGAATGGGTCAGACTGTAGCCCATCTCTTTTATCTGATATTAATTACGTTCCCGCTCGCTCTATCAGGCAGCTTAGACCCCTACTTTTAAAATTTTCTAGAACAAATTTTGAGTTAAACGAACCATTCCGCCGTATATGTCCTGATTTCAATTCTCATTCCAGCACATTTGATCTAAAAGACTCACTCTTTACCATTAAAAAAATTGTTTTATCTACTCTTAACAAGTAACATTTAAAAATAATAAACTTTAATCTAATTCTTAATTTTGGCTGTTGAAATATTTGTTTCTGTAGCTGAGCAGCTTAAGATCGCAACGCTTAAAACTCTCTTGCCTTTTATGACTCGGCTAATTCCGCCCGTTCGCGGATTGCGCCCCTCGCGTCGGTTGGCCGGGACGAGGGTAATCGTTGGGTCTTATTATAAAGTGGTGCCGTGGCACCAAAATACATACATACAAAAAGAGCAATAAAATAATAGCGCATAAAATGGTTTTCGCAACGATTTGCTTGCCTGTGATAAACTTTTCTTCTTTCGGTTTTCACGGTTCGGTAAGGGTGACAAAAACAAATTACACAAAAAGAAGTTTTAGAGCTAATTATCGAAAGGATTAAAATAAAAACGTATCATATAGGTACATATACATACATATATGAATATTTAAACGGATATATAATCAGTAAAGTGAAAGAGTGCAGTGATACCAGAACAAAAAAGAATCGCAGGTGAAATAAAAAATAATAATAATATCAACAACCAGTAAAAAAGTACACATGCATATACAGTTGACCAATAAGGTTTACATACACCTAGTTCTATTCAATTACGACACGTTTATTTGTTATAAAATTAATAAATTTTGTGGTCGAAAATATCGAATTTTATCAAAATAAGGCCAAAAAACTGGATCATGGACTTAGTGGGTCAAAATATCCGGAAATAATACTAGGCAATAAAGCGACAAAATGTAGGCCAAAAACCGTTAAAACTATTGTAATTACTTTTGATTTATATAAATAATCATTAGTGTACGTAAACTTTATTGATATAAATTATGCCCATTTTAAGCTAAGTGCTAGTGCTAAATTCTTACCCATATACATACCTAAGCTTATGGTAGCAAAAGAAAAAGGAAATTATCGTGAATAAATAAATGCAAAGTGTGAGTGATCATACCTACAACCTAAAATAAATAAAAAAATAATATAAGTAGCATACAAGTAAGGAAGGGGTAAGTTCGGGTGCAACCGAACATACGAGGCTGCTATATATATTCTGGCCTAGGGCAACACTAAGTGTTGCCAGGTGCAATCTGACATTTCCATGGGAAAGTTTGACATTTTTTAGCATAACATCACTCAGAACGTTTTGTCATTTAATCGTGAATTGTTTTATTCACAGGGAATTAAAAAATTCATCTTGGCCAAAAAATGGCATTAACTCGTGAACATTTTCGTGCGATCATTTTTCACAACTTTGGACGTGGATTATCACGACAAGAGTGCATCGATGAACTAAAATCTTTGTATGGCTATGAAGCACCATCCTATAGCACTGTGAAAAACTGGTACAACGAATTCAATCGTTGCCGACGCTCGCTCAAATTCGTGAAGGTCGTCCAAAAACAACCGTTGTGCCAGAAAACATCGATGCCGTACGTGAACTGATAATGCAAGACCGTCATGTAACATATGTACCTTCAGTTAGAGGCATGCCTATGCATTTCTCCCACCAGCATACATTCGATATTGCATGAACACCTGGCCGTAAAACAGGTTTGTTCTCGTTTAATCCCGCACAATTTGACAATCGCTCAAAAAAGGCTCGTGTGGATTGGTGTAAAGAAATGCTGAAAAAATACGATCGCGGTGCTTCAAAAGACGTTTATAAGATCGTCACAGGTGACGAATCATGGATCTATGCGTATGAGCCCGAAACAAAACAGCAATCGACAAAAAAAAATATAAAAAAAAACATTTTCGTTGATAAATACGCCTATTTACATTATTAGGCCAGAAATATATATAGCAACCTACGTATTATACCCTTGTAACTTGCAAGACTACATACTTGTAGACATACATATACATATAACTCCCATACTGACAAACGCATACGGTTTGTTAGAAAAACGAAAACCATTATATGTAGTATATGGCAGTTGGAGTCGTGTCGATCAGATTTTATCTATTTTTCCCAATACCACATACTATTAACATGCCACATACTAAAACACTTATCATATAGAGTAAAGTCAGCCGGATGCTCGAAAATCCTGATATTAGTTGGGGGGGTAAGTCAAGTTTTCTCTCAAATGTATCTATGAATTTAAGGCACAAAGATTCACTGTTATGAGTAAAACACGCTCTATAAGTTTTATTGAGATAACTCAAATATTTGCTGATATATTTAGCATAAAGTCACCTGGAAGTTCGAAAATTTTTATATTAGGTATATGGGGGCTCAGCGAAGGATTGACCTGATTCAAACCATTTTTAACATACAGAAATACTATTGTCAGAGAAGTACTATCTCTGAATTTCAGAATTTCAGTTATATAGGTATCTCACACGTAGACATACAGAGCATACACTAAAGGCATTATTCGTATAAAGTATAAGCCCGTTATATTAATTGCTTCTTGGTTTGTGTACTGGAAAGTAAAATAATCATGTGGATTTTAAATTGTGCTATGGGAAGTAGGCGTGGTTATGCCTACTCACTTTTACAATGTAACATAGGAATATGAAAAACAGTGCCACATACCAAATTTTGTCGAAATCGGTCAGTCGGGTGCCGAGATATGGGATTTCACCAAAAGTATGGGGTGCCACGCCCATTCGTGCTGAGCTAATTTCGTAGTTGTAGCTTTGGTGGCTTAGGCGATTTATACATTAAACTTATTAGAGGGCGAGGCCACGCCTACTTTTTCAAAAATCCCACAGGTACCCCTGGCTACTGCGATCTCCTGTGCTAAATATGAGTTTTATATCTTAAATTAGTGCTTAGTTATGGCACTTTATAGGTTTACGGTTAATGGCGATTTGTGGGCGTGGCATTGGTCCGATCTATCTCGATTAGTTTAGGTGAACAAAACTATAATACTCTGTAGCAACTGGTAGCAAGAGTATACAAATTATGATAGAAAAGAAAATGTGTCAAGTGCGCGAAGTGATTATTTATGTTCAACTAATTAGTGCGGTAGAGTGGTGTACCTAAATAAAATGTAACCAATCCGTTCTTGCCATCAGGCCACTGCTATAATCACTTTGCTGCCATCACTCCGCTGCTGCCATTATTCAGCTTGTGCCATCACGCCACTGCTGTATCCAGCCGCTGCTGCCACCACGCCACTGCTGGTATTAAACCATTTCTGTCATCACAAAACAAATTGGATACATTAATTTTTTGGCTCTCCCTTCTTCACTTGATTCACATTGTTATACTCTCGCAACAAAGTTGCTAAGGAGAGAATTATATCTAGTTTTGTTCACATAACGGTTGTTTGTAAGTCCTAAAACTAAAAGAGTCAGATATAGGGTTATATATACCAAAGTGATCAGGGTGACGAGTAGAGTTGAAATCCGGATGTCTGTCTGTCCGTCCGTCCGTCCGTGCAAGCTGTAACTTGAGTAAAAATACACGTATTTCTTGGCTCCATAAGAAGGTTAAGTTCGAAGATGGGCAAAATCGGTCCACTGCCACGCCCACAAAATGGCGGAAACCGAAAACCTATAAAGTGTCATAACTAAGGTATAAAGAAAGATATTGAAATGAAATTTGGCAGAAAGGATCGCATTAGGGAGGGGCATATTTGAAAGTAATTTTTTTTGGAAAAATGGGCGTGGCCCCGCCCCCTACTAAGTTTTTTATACATATCTCGGAAACTACTATAGCTATGTCAACCAAACTCTACACAGTCGTTTTCTTCAGGCATTTCCATATTCAGTTCAAACATGGAAGAAATCGGATAATAACCACGCCCACCTCCCATACAAAGGTTATGTTGAAAATCACTAAAAGTGCGTTAACCGACTAACAAAAAACGTCAGAAACACTAAAGTTTACGGAAGAAATGGCAGAAGGAAGCAGCACCAAGGCTTTTTTTTTAATTTAAAATGGGCGTGGCCTCGCCCACTTATGGACCAAAAACCATATCTCAGGAACTACTCGACCGATTTCAATAAAATTCGGTATATAATATTTTCTTAACAACTTGATGACATGTACGAAATATGGGTGAAATCAGTTCACAAACACGCCTTCTTCCAATATAACGCTATTTTGAATTCCATCTGATGCCTTCCCTTTATAATATATAAGGACTGTCCCGTAAAAAATTGACCCCTTTATTCCTTAAGATTATGACGTAACTGTTTATGGCATTAGTTTCAATGGGGACTTGTTTTTTTCTCTATAATTTGACGATTAACAAAATATATAACATTTGGTGTCAACACTTCAAACTATTAAGATGTCTAGCAATCAAGAAAAAGTGCGCGAATTGGTTTTGTCCACTTACCTGGAAAATCCAGAATTAAAATATTCAGTTATAGCTAAAAAACTGGAGCATCAGAAAGTACTGTTAAAAGGGTTGTTTCGAATTACAAAAAGGGTGTACTTACTATACGAAAAAAAGGTTCAGGTAGAAAAGCAGGTGCAGAAGGAAATTTGGCAAAAAGAGTGAAGGAAGTTTTTAAGCAGAATCCCAACACTTCAGTACGAGATGTTGCTGTTAAAGCAGGTACCTTTAAAAGTACTGTACAAAGGATAAAGAGTGATAGTAAGCTAAAGACATATAGAGTTCAAAGAGTGCCAGATCGTTCCGATGAAAAGCAATTGGCTGCTCAAAAACGAGCTCGAAATTTGTATGAAGGATACCTAACAAAATTTGACTGTTGCGTGATGGACGACGAAACCTACGTTAAGGCAGATTTCAAACAGTTACCGGGGCAAGAATATTATACCTGTATGAAGAAGGGGCAAGTACAGAGAAAATTTAAGGAAAAGAAAATTACCAAATTTCCCAAGCAGTATATGGTTTGGCAAGCGATATGTACTTGCGGTTTGAGAAGCAGTTTTTTTGTAACACAGGGCACAATCAATTCAAAAATTTATATTAGCGAATGCCTTCAAAAACGTCTTTTGCCATTTATTCGCGAACATGAGGATACTGTAATGTTCTGGCCTGATTTAGCAACCTCTCACTATTCTACAGCTACCATGGAGTGGTATGAAGGCAATGATGTCAATATTGTTCCAAGAAAAGCGAATCCACCTAATTGCCCAGAGCTTCGACCTATTGAGAGATATTGGGCTCTAATGAAATCGAATCTCCGGAAGAGTAAAGGTACTGCAAAAAATTTACAAGATTTTAGAAATAAGTGGCGAAGGTTGTACGGTACTATCGATGAAAACACTGTACAAAACATAATGAAGGGCCTTAAGAAAAAAGTAAGAAATTTTTACAGAAAATAAAAATTTGTTAAATGTAATTTATAATTTGTAATCTCTATAGTACTCATTAATAAGAAATAAAACAAGACTTTGAAAAAATTCTTTGCTTTTCTTGTTATTAATGAAAAACGAAGGGTCAATTTTTTACGGGACAGTCCTTACATTAGGAACCAATGATGATAGCGGAATAAAACTTTACACAAATACGGTAGTTGAAAAATATTTAAATGACCGATAATGAAATCTCGATTATCACTTTATCATGCGAGAGTATAAAATGTTCGGTGACACCCGAACTTAGCGCTTCCTTACTTGGTTTTTATTAATATTGTACATACAGTGGAACTTCCCTAACTCGAATGTCCAAGGGACAGAAAGTAGAGTTCGAGTTACGGAAAATTCGAATTAAGGAAAATACACTAAGTTGAGTTCAAATTTATTTACATATGTATTTATTACATGTTTATTTAAAAAGACAGTTTGTAATACATATGTAGTATATAAATAAATGTATATAAATTCTTATTGGAAAAAAATGGTAATTTTTTTTTGTTTAAATACGGACCATTTCTCTTTCTCTATAAAATGTTCCACTACATTTATTGACGCATGTACTGCATTTGGAACATTTTCTTTTGACGAAGTAAAATTTCTTAGGGTCTGGATAGCAGAATACGCTTGATTAAATGTGGGTATAGTTTCAGTTGTTGTTTCAACCTCGCTTTCACTAGAGACTTCCTCCTCTAAGTCTGAAACAATAGATTATTTATGTTGAACAATGCTACATTTTACAAATTTTACTTTAGACTTACCTTTTCCAGAAGGAACTAGATTTTCCATGACGCTATCTAAAATGTCTTCATCTGTTGGGAATCCCATTGTTTGCACACCATCGTCAATATCGACGTAATCATCAAAAGACACATTATCGGTTCCCATTGCCGTTCGATATGTGGTCCAAATTTGTTTCAATTCAGACAATGGAAGATCGTCTTCTTCATCCCAGTCATCCGTAGTAGCATTTTGCATTAACTCACCTTTAGCAAAACCAGCCTTTCTAAAACAATTGCTGATTGTTTGTGGTTTTACACCCAAATTCCAGGTTTTGTTTAGATCCCTGATTGCATCAAGTAACGACACAGTCGTAGGAGTTGGTTCTTCCATATGGGCCAAAACTTTCATCACAATTCATTTTCTATAATGTTGCTTGAGATTTTGAATAATCCCTTGGTCCATTGGTTGTAGAACAGACGTCAAATTAGGAGGAAAATATTGAAGTTTAATGTTTTTTAAATTTGCTTGTACATTTTTAGGATGTGCGGGACAATTGTCAACGAACAGTAGTATTTTCCTATTTTGGGCAACAAAGACTTTATCTAGATTTTTTAGCCACTTATCATAAATTTCACTTGTCATCCACGCTTTTTTGTTGTACTCATAGTCCACATCAAGTGATTTTATACCCTTAAAACAACGTGGGTTTTTTGACTTGCCGATAACTAGCAATTTCAACTTTTCTGAACCACTCATATTGCTTGCAACCAAAACGGTAATTCTTTCCTTGCTGTTTTTGCCACCAAAGCATTTTTGACCTTCAAAGGCTAATGTTTTATTGGGTAAACATTTAAAAAAATGCCCGTTTCATCTGCTTTAAAAATATCGTTTTCGTGGTATTGTCTGATTAAATCTGGCAAAACGTTTTTTCCAATCTTCACTTGACTGTAAATCGGCTGAAGCACTTTCTCCACAAATCGACATTTGTGCGATCTTATGCCTTTTTTTTAAGTTTATCTAACCACCCTACACTAGCAGAAAAATTTTCGCTACCCAAAGCAACCGCAAATTCTTTAGCTTTTTCTCTGATTAAGGTTCCCGAGAGAGGAAGATTTTTCTCACGTGCGGTAGTAACCCACTTAAGCATAGCTTGATCAACATCGTTATTGACGCAAGTTCCCTACAAGAACGATGATAATCAAATGATCAATCATATGACATTCACTAGTGACACAATTTTCTGTCACTGGCTCAGTGCAAGTTTCTATCACATTTTTAAGGGCAATATGAAAAAGTTGACAAAAACTTTTGTATACATGTGATATTGCATTTCTTTCTTACTTACTGGGTTTAACAACCCGAACAACATATAGCTACACTGCTCACTCCAACGGTGTTTAGAATAAAAATTTGTGTCATTAATGATATAAATCTCTGTCATGAATGCCTGTTATGCTTGATGTCAACATCATGCATGTGTGTCTATCACATATGATGTAAAAATCATGCAGTTGTGACAATCATATGTGATGTAAAACTCAGGCATGTGTGTCTATCACATATGATGTAAATATCATGCAGTTGCGACAATCATATGTGATGTAAAACTCTGGCATGTGTGACTATCACATATGATGTAAATATCATGCAGTTGTGACAGTCATATATGATGTAAGCACATGTAAAAATTATGTATTTATTGTAATTTATTTTATTTAGAAAAAATTCATTTTAATTCATATAATATTCGTTAATTCATGTTAAATTTGTGCAAAAAGTAAAAACAAATTAATATAAAATTAAAGCTTCATTTTTTGGTTTTAATTTGTTTAGTTTTTAAATGTAATTATTGTTTCCGTTTTTTTAAATAACTACGCTGCTTTAACCTGTGATGGCTGAGCAGTATTGACCGCTTTATATTTTGCTCGAAACTCCTACATCCTTGTTGTTGAAACACATCTAAATTAAAAGAAAAATATATATTAGTAAACATTTTAAGTAAACATTAAGTTGCAATTATGTATATGGATGTACTTCTTAAAATGTTATCAACCAGCGCCAACTTGCATAGGGATTTCTTGCTCCATCTGCCATCCCAATTATAACCTTCCATGAGCTCATCTGAGAAAACCTTAGGTATTACGTCAGCCACATTATCACTGGCGCCTTTAAGTTTGTGGAGGAATGCAGTCTTAAAAGAAGTAAAAGTATTGTAACTAGTAGTAAACTTATTATATTTTATTTTTTAGGTTACCATTGCTTGGGCATAGTCTGGGCTTTGCAGTCTATCTTCCACTTCCGCAACTGTTGCTTGCGACTCCATCGGAAAAGTGCTAGCGACGTCGTCCAGCTCTTTATCAGTCACTTCGCCGGTCATGCGGCACACTGACTGCTCAACTCGTTTTAAGAGAACTTTGCATTCTCTGATTGACTTATTTTGCGCCAAAACCTCAGCCTTTTCGACAATCTAAGAAATAAATTTAGACGAAAAGATATAAATAAAGTCTTAGATTTACTTTTATTACTGAGTATACATACAATATTGTAAAACACTTACTTTCGACTCCATCTCATTCAATTTTTCAAATATTGCAGTTTGGTTGTGAACCAGTGACGATTGGCCTTCACTAAGCGTTTTTTGGTTCTGCAAAGTTATACATATATTTTCCTCCAATTTTTCCAGCCTTTCCTGAATATTTTTTTGGCCCGCAATGATCGTTTTTAACGCTTCAAGTATATCTTAAATTTAAAAAGTTAATATATAGTATATTTTATTAGAAACTTTATGTGAAAAATGACCTGAGTTTTGTTGCGTTCTTGATATTCCCACTGAATATTGGCGCCGCTCAATCCTCTCAACGATTGGAATCTCTACTAAAAAATAAATAATTTTTAATATATTTATACTTATTTCGATGAGTATTTTCCTTTTAACTTACCACCTTCATCTTGCGTCTCGAATATGTTACTCATTTGTATATATAATAATTATATTATTATTATATTATATCGGGTGATTTTTTAAGAGCTTGATAACTTTTTTAAAAAAAAAAAACGCATAAAATTTGCAAAATCTCATCGGTTCTTTATTTGAAACGTTAGATTGGTTCATGACATTTACTTTTTGAAGATAATTTCATTTAAATGTTAGGTGGTCCATTCGGAAAGTCCAATTTTGGGCACCTTTTTCGAGCATTTCGGCCGGAATAGCCCGAATTTCTTCGGAAATGTTGTCTTCCAAAGCTGGAATAGTTGCTGGCTTATTTCTGTAGACTTTAGACTTGACGTAGCCCCACAAAAAATAGTCTAAAGGCGTTAAATCGCATGATCTTGGTGGCCAACTGCCCATGCATCCCGAAAAATGCACTGTTTGGTGTGGTTTGTACGCTGGTGGAATCATTGTACCGTATTTTTTCAAAGATGCTGTTGGACGCAACGTTACGGTGAATATCGCTATCGTTCGATGCTAACAAACTTTTTGTTGCCAAAAATGGAAGAACTGAACTTGGTTGACATGTGCCACACAGCTCGCGATTCTATGGCCATTTTGAGGGAAAACTTCGGAGAACAATTCATCTCAAGAAATGGACCCGTAAGTTGGCCACCAAGATCATGCGATTTAACGCCTTTAGACTATTTTTTGTGGGGCTACGTCAAGTCTAAAGTCTACAGAAATAAGCCAGCAACTATTCTAGCTTTGGAAGACAACATTTCCGAAGAAATTCGGGCTATTCCGGCCGAAATGCTCGAAAAAGTTGCCCAAAATTGTACTTTCCGAATGGACCACCTAAGACGCAGCCGCGGTCAACATTTAAATGAAATTATCTTCAAAAAGTAAATGTCATGAACCAATCTAACGTTTCAAATAAAGAACCGATGAGATTTTGCAAATTTTATGCGTTTTTTTTTTTTTAAAAAGTTATCAAGCTCTTAAAAAATCACCCGATATTTTATTAATTATATTAGGTTAACATCATAAAAATGTACAGTATTGTTAATATGTCGTTCAACATATTGCATTTGTAGTTTGATGCTTAACATATGAACAATACTGTATATTTTTTATGATGTTTTATATTTTTTATTTGTTATTATGTTTTTTATTATATTGTGTTTATATACAGTTTTGGTTATATTAGTAAAACCAAAATTGTATATTAAATTTGAAAGTTGTGGAATTGAAAGTGGAATGTGCAAATCAGTGGTTAATGGGAAAATGTGTTAAAAAGATGGTGTAAAAGTGGTATTAGCAAATATTTCTCTTCGATAGGAATACAAAAGTATTTGAAATCAATGTCTTCGATAGGAACTGTTACCATTTCTTCATCTAACTCACTTGCGACTACAATCCCTAGGCCACTTGACGATTCTGCAGGTTCATTAAAGTAGTTTTCAGTCTTTCTGAAAACTTTGCAGACAATTTGATGCGACTGTTGAGACTTTATGACATTAAATACCTTCATTGGTCCTGTCAACTCACTAAAACAAAAACTATCTTTCGGCTTGTTGGGATTTAAATCAAATGATGCAAATTTTGGCACATTCTCTGAATTTGATTCAATACCCTGTTTTTCATGAAGTCTAAGATATATTTGCTGTAGAATTTTATTGGGTTTATTTACAATTTTTTTTATATTCTGCATATAGTTTTCGAAACGATACGCTGAAAAAGAATCTAATGGTCCAAACTGTTTTACGCAATCTGCCAAGTGAAGTAGTCCATGAATATTAAAGCTAACCAATTCATCACCATATAAAATTCCAAAAATATTGACGAAATCTGTTAGCATTTGTTGGGCAATATCGGCTTCGATTCGGTGCGATTTTTCATTTGACAAAAGTCGAATACTACTATGTAGCAGCAGGAAGTGATAGTATTGATCGGTACTGATACAATCTTTAAGAACGAATATACCAGAATAAAGCAAAAACTGCCTAAACTCAGTCGATTTCCAATTATGAATCTCATCTAAACTTCTAGATATGCGGCCAAACTCTGATGGGATAAATTTAGAGACATAGTCAAGCTTTTCGTTAATAATAGTATGATTGGCCTTTTTTGTTGCAAGTTTAAGTAATTTCTTTGTTACTCCTAAGTCGACTAAGTGCATACTGTCAAGGGGAAACTGAGAAACCATCCCAAAATCTGATTCTTCCAAAATGCTCTTTTTGAATTTGAAATCTTCCAAATGATGCGCAGGATTTGAACGTAACATAAACGTTGTATCCGATCTTAAGGAACCGATTTTTTTTTGAAAACTTACTCTATTTTTTTGGTAAGTACCTTCCTGGCAGCATTTTGGACAACCATTTTTCCCGTTGTGTGATATAACGCCTGTTACAAAAGCCCTCGCTGGGGAATCACAAACAAAAAGACAAATGTTAAATTTCAAAATGTTTGGCTTAAATCCAACTTTAATGCCGGTTGCCCTTAACGACACGACCTCGGCACAAAATTCGGACAAGAATTGATCTATGTTACTTGGCTTCTTGAACCCGGAATAGCATGCTATCATAAACGGGCTTATATTAGGGAAACCTACAACTGAACCCAAGATAGGCCATAATACCCTGTTTGAACTTTTGTACAATTTTAACCCATCAACTCCTATATCTAAATAAACCTCATTTTTCCCTTCCAAGTAATTAAAAGGACTTGAAACAAAATAGTTTTGAATTCCTAGGTACAAAAATTCCCCATCTTGCATTTCAGTGATATTTATTTTTTCTTTACTAGTATTTAGTAGTGTTTTTGCAGATAGTGGCATACCATCAACACCTACTTTGCGCAATGTTTTTAGAAGATCTTCTAAAGCGATTTGCGATATGTTGTTTCTGATAGCCCACGACTTAATTTCATTACATTTATTTATTTCGTCGTTATTTTCTGAAACGACACTAAACCCTATAGAGGTGGACGCTTCGGGCTCAGAATCAGAACCTACATCGCTAGAAAAGCTCAAAGTATCACTAGCATCACTTTCATAATTTGCTACTACTGAACCTAACACTGAAGGATCAGGTTCCCAATTACTTACAAGAGGAATCCCTTCAAAAAACGCACTTGAACTAACACTTCCACTTTCATTTTCACTTTCACCTTTCAAATATTTTTTTATAACTTTTATATTGGACTGGAAAGTCCTTTTTTCTTTTGAAAGACAATTAGCAAAATGTCTTCTTTTCATTTCACTTATTTTTTTTAATGTTTTAAAATAGATTCCTCTTCGAAATTTTTAAATTTAAAAATTTTATTTCACTTAAGCAATTGCTTGTTTACACTTGTTTGCGCTTTTTTTCTTCTTCTTCCACTATATTTTCGCGTTTAATAAGAATAAATAACGGCTAATATATATACATACAGTATATGTCCAGAGAACATATGTTTTTAGTTTCTCTGACTCTACACTGTGTGTATATCAGCTATTTCAGTTTTGCACGTGTAATCATAGCCCGAAAGAAAATAATCTGAATAGTCTCTTTCTTACTTGTGGATAGGTATACAATAATTTCTGAAGTCTATGCATTTGTGTTAGTGAGAAAATTGCTATTGTGTTAGTTTCTATCATTCAATTCTTAAATTGCGGTAGGTGTTTCTCCGAAAAATTCGAGTTACGCTTGGTTACCGCCGCAGTTTCTGTGACATTTTAGTTCGTGTTTTAGAAATATTCGGGTAACAGAAATTCGACTTATAGGGAAAAAATTACATAGTGATGTTATAAAAACGTATTTTGTTCTTAAGGAAATTCGATATAGAGAATATTTCGAGCTACGGAAGTTCGAGTTAGAGAAGTTTCACTGTACTTACATATATTAATACATATTTACAACATATATTACATACAATAATTCCAAGTAAATCAAGGTATTTTGGGTTTTTGCCTTATTCCTAAAATTTAAATAAAGGTGAAATATTATTAACTGCAAAATTAAAATTATTATATTTTTCGCAATTTCGTTCGATCCATTTTTGCAATTATCGGTCGGTTTTTCGCAATTCTTATCGATTTTAGTTCGAAAATTTCCCGATTAAATTACTTTAATTGTGCTATTGCTCATTTTGCGATTTGGCTTTTCGTTTTTTGGGAAATATTAAATTATTTTGTGCCAAATAATGTTTTCGTGAATTTCACTGGTCTTCCGGAGCGCAACAATGGTTACATCCCAAATGCTATTTGAAGCTCAATGATCTCGTTCTCGTCCACACTGCATGCCACCGCAGCAGTGTGTAATATATCGAGTCGTCGCAACCATCGAAGGGCAAGAGGGCAAGGTGCGAGTGGCAGACGTGGCAACGGAGACGGACGCAATTAAACTAGCCTTACTTCCAATGGACGTTAAAGGAACCTGATCCTGTCAAGGTAGCCGGTGTTGCGTCAAGCAACATAAACTTAAAACTAAAAACGGAAAATGAATTGTAAAAATATTAGAAATTGTATTTATAAATATTGAATTATAATGCATTACATGTTTACCTTAATAACACATTTATATTACTGCAATCTATTACTTATCTAAATACCTTACCTTAATCTATTACTTTAATTTTATGGAAATGCCTCTTGAAATTGTACTTACCCGTTATACTAGCCGTTAGTTTAAGTTTAGGCTAACTGATTGAATGGACTAAAGAAAGTACTTGAAATTGAAACGTTAAACCGAACGCACGCTTTTTTTATTAATCGGAATATTGAAATTTACAAAAGACAATTAAATAAAAACCTATATAGTGTCTTAACTAAGCACCAAATTAAGATATAAAACTCTAATTTGGCACAAGTATCGGTTAATGTATTTCAGATGGGGTATTCCATACCAAATCGACCACTTTTGAACCCGACCCCTTTAGATTTTGCTGAAACTTATCCATCCTTTTCTACCCTTTGAAAAACATTTTTGAGAATTTTTTCAAAATTTTTTGTCCAACTTCAAAACAGTTATTAATTTTCAAATAGCCATAAAAAAATGGCTTTTTTTTTTTTAATGTATTCTTTGAAAACTTTTCAAAAATATACCGAAAAAAATTTAACAATTATATTAATGTTTTTTTAAGAAATTGACTTTTGGTTCGACCATTTTTTTTTTTTTTAAAATGTATGCCTTTGAATGAACTTTTCAAAAATATACACGAAAAAAATTTAACACGATCAATTATATAAAATAATCGGTTTTTTTTAAGTAAAATCGTAATTTTTTTTTGTAAGTTCGCCATTTTTTGTTTTTCCTCGAAAAGACTACAATTAATTTGACAACTATCCCTGCTAATCCCGGTTTGACAATTCTTTTTTAAATAAATTTTTTTGGAAGTTTGCCATTTTTTTTTTCTCAAAAAAAACTTCTATTAATTTGACAACTATCCCTGCTAATTCCGGAGCGGGCCGATTTTTTTTTATAATTTTTTTATTTTATAAAAAAAAAACGCATAAAAAAAATTGTTCTTTATTTAAACGTTAGATTTTCATGACATTACTTTTTGAAAAAAAAATATATAAAAAAAAATTTCTTCGGAAATGTTGTCTTCCAAAGCCGATTATTTTTATATAATTGATCGTGTTAAATCGCATGATCTTTTTTTCGTTTTATAGAATTTTGTGGCATGTAGCGCCATCTTGTTGAAACCACATGTCAAAAGTTCATATTTCAAAAAGCATCGAAAAGCGATCGCCATTCATATAACGTTGCGTCCAACAGCATCTTTGAAAAATACGGTCCAATGATTCCCACAGCGTACCAACCACACCAAACAGTGCATTTTTCGGGATGCATGGGCAGTTCTTGAACGGCTTCTGGTTGCTCTTCACCCCAAATGCGGCAATTTTTTGAAAAAATCATTAATTTTTTGAAGTTGGATAAAAAAATTTTTGCCAAAAAAATTCTGAAAATTTCTTGATGTTTTTCAAAGGGTAGAAAAGGATTGATCAAAAAGTAAATGTCAGCAAAATCTAAACGTTTCAAATCGGGTTCAAAATGGTTTTTTTGTTATGGAATAAAAAACCCCATATACAATAGTACTTCAGAGAGAAATGACAAGAGTATCTCTATGTGTCAAAAATGGGTTGAATCGAGTAAATAAAAATTAGAAAGCGTGTTTTACTCATAACAGTGTATATTTGTGTCTAAAATAAATAAAATTTGGCGAAAACTTAACATACCCTCCATGTCAGGAGGCCAGTAAATCGGTTTGCCAGTAGACGTGAGTCACAGTTGCTACAACCGCTTTAAGGACTTTTTTCCCCTTTGTTGTTATAGCTTTTGAATCCCTTGGGAGTGTTTTGCATTAAAGTCACCACCAATGATGAATTTTCATTGATGTTTTAAATGAGCACTGTGTATAAATCTGTTTTGATATTATGTCATACGCTCTTTTGAAGTTGGTCGCCTTGTCGTGGCGAAGGGGCTTAAGTAAGAGTAAAGTGTGCATCCCAAAGGAAACGCACTCTAATCTTACGAACTAAGAGGGACACTTCATAATTCCCACAATAGTGATATGGATGAATAAACCTCACACTCATACGCTCATCTCCTATTGTGGAAGTATGAGGACACCCGAACCAACACCACCCTGAGCCAAGGTGTCGAGGTACCCGTGCCGAGGGCTGAATGGTCAGCGGGGGGTAATAAATAGCTGATCGCAAACGGTCCCCTCCGATGCCCGGGCGAGGTCCGAGGTATAAAAGCCTTCTATCCGCATACCGGCTCTGCGGACGAGTGACTACCCTTTCCGGACTACTCGTGGGACCAAACATGAACGCAAACAATACAAAAACAACAACAACAACAACACCAACTACAACAACCAAATTGACGACAACAGCAACGACTAAGGACATGAGCTATCGGAATCCTATAACGGAATCCGATGAGGACGAACTACTTGCCTCCAGCCAGGAGACGAGTAAGTATACTACCGAACATACCAAACAAAGTATACCGGTAGATACAGCAGTGAAAACCACAGAGGTAAGGGACGAAGCGTCCACCTCCAAGGCTGCCATGAGCACCAACCAAAGTGCACTGGCGGCTAAAAGTGAGAACAAAAAGAAGCGCAAGAAATCCCAAAATCAGCTGAGGAAAAACCGGTACCAGAGGGCGGTCTTCATACTAGGGAAGATAGCGAAAGACAAGGCAGCCGGTACCCCAGTTGATGAGGCTGAAACAAAGCGCCTCAAATCCATCGTAGAGGAATATGAAGGCTACCTGAAAAGGAAGCAATCACAACCTCAAGTAGAGAACAAACTAGAGAGCACTTCTCAAAAGAAAAATCGCTCCATCACAGAGGTACCCGGAACTCAGCCCAAAAAACCGAGGCGGAGTGAAGGCGAACAGAGCAGCGCAACACCGGCAAGGCATTTCTGCGATGTAGCCAGGGATAGCCTGCAGGTGGCCATTATAGATGGAAATTCCTCCTCTCCGGGCACAATACAGGAGAGATGGGTGGAGATCGACGTCAGATTGTCGAGTATGGTGCTAAGCTATGTACTCGACAATCCTGCGGGTCCTCACCCGGAGTTTGACTCCTCTGAGACCCTCAGGGGCTACAGGGTCAACAAATGGTCATCAAATATAATTAGCAACGCTTTCGTAGGCCTCCAATTGAGGCTTATACCCGCCAGGGACATTCCAAAGAGACCTCGTGCTCGCATTTGGTTACCCCCTCTAGAGGAGCCAGGCGAAAAACTCCTGAGGTGCATTAAGCTGCAGAACAAATCTATACCAGGTATAGATGAGTGCCAGCTAATCAAGGAGGAAAAACCTAATAAAGCAAGTAAGCCATTACTAGTGGCCATTTGTGATGAGTCCATTGAGGCTCTGAAGAAGACTGGCTACAAAATCAGCTTCGGAATCCGCAAGGCCAGACTAAAAATCTTCCAAGGCGACAAAGCGGCTGACGAAGACGACATGGAAGAGGTCGACGACGCCAGCCAGTTGCTAAGGAATGTGGGCATCGAAGAAACCCGAGATGCCCAATAACAACCTTAGATGTGTACAGATAAACCTGCAGCACTCGAAGAGTGCTACAGCGAATCTGACAACCCTCGTGAACGAGAGGGGCATCGACATCAGCCTAGTACAGGAGCCCTGGGTCAATGATGATTTCAATAAAGGGCTAAACAGCAGCAACTATAACCTGTTTTACACACGGAACAGAGGTAAGCCTAGGGCATGCATCCTTATCAATAAAAGTATAAATGCATTTCTTTGTCCTAATTACAGCACAGCAGATATCACAGTGGTAAAGGTGGAACAGAAGGAAAAGCGCTCCTTCTTGGTCTTGGCCCATGACGAAGACTTACCACCGGCCACGCTCGCCAGACTAGTAGAGGAGAACAGGAGGGATGATGTCCTAATAGGGTGTGATGCAACCGCAAGGCACACCGTATGGGGTAGCTCCAATATAAACACCAGAGGTGAGTCACTCTTGCAGTATATTTTGAATGGTAATCTAAGTATTTGCAACAAGGGCGATAAGCCAACATTTACTTTCCCAAGCTCGGATAGGTTTCCGGGGTGGGAGGAAGTGCTTGACCTCACGCTATCAACAGACACAGACAGTCTCGTTGTGGATAACTGGAGGGTATCCGATGAGCCTTCCATGTCGGATCACTCTTGGATACTCTTCAGCATCCGCGAGAAGTACAGTGCGCCTCTCACATACCGGAACCCTAGAAGAACGGCATGGGGAAAATTTACCAGTATAGCAACAAAATGCCTTGAAAAGGGAGGCAACAAGAGCATCAGAAATCCTGAGGAATTAGATTCAGAAGTAGAGAAGTTGAAAAAAATTTTAACCACAACTTTTAATAAATCTACTCCGCTAACAGTTTTGAAAAAGAGAAAGTCTCTCCCTTGGTGGAACAGTGAACTTAAGAGTTTGAGAACACAACTAAGGAAAACTTTCAATGAGAGTTTTAGAACCAAACTCTGGCAGCCATATAAAGTTATTATGAAAGAATACAAAAAAGCAGTCAGGAAAGCTAAAAAGGACTCATGGCAATCTTTCTGCACATCGATAGAAAGTTGCAGAGAAGCCGCTAGGCTGAGTAAAATGCTATCCAAAGATCATATTAACACTGCCTACATTAGGGCTGAGGGAAGTGATTGGACCTCCTCGGCAAAAGAGTCTCTGGAGGTACTAATCACAACGCACTTCCCCGGGAGCCAGCAAAAACCTTCAACGAGGGTTCAACCAGAACCACCGCTGAATGCAGCTGACCATCGAAGCCAAATAGTAGACAAAAGCAAAATCAAATATGCCATAAACAGTTTTGCACCATTTAAAGCGGCAGGTCCTGACGGGATTATGCCCATAATGCTGCAAAAACTAGTAGAACCAATGGTTCTAAGGCTTGAAAATATATACAAGGCTAGCATTCAACTATCTTAGATCCCAAGAAGTTGGAAAAGGAGTAAAGTTGTGTTCCTTCCAAAACCAGGCAGAAGAACACACGAGAATGCCAAGGATTTTAGACCTATAAGCCTTACCTCCTGTATGCTGAAGGTACTAGAAAGGCTAATAGATCTACACGTAAGAGCAATAATGGCGGAGAAGTTATCGAAGTCCCAACATGCGTACATGAAGGGCCGATCAACCGAAACCGCCCTTCACGAGGTGATAAGTGTAATCGAAAAATCACTACACCACAAACAATACACCATGGCTGCATTTCTAGACATAGAGGGCGCCTTCAACAACATAGAAGTAAATGCGATAATTAATTCTCTGGCACATGGTGGCATAGACGACACTGTGTGCAGATGGATACTATCGATGCTTGAGAATAGGAATATTAAAGCTTCAAACGGCGCTGCAACACAAACAAGCTATGTGAGTAGAGGAACGCCTCAAGGGGGGGTCCTCTCTCCGATTCTTTGGGTTGCAGCGCTGAACGAAATACTACTCCAACTAAACGGTGAAGGAGTGAAAGCAGTAGCGTATGCAGACGATATAGTGTTGTTGGTTTCAGGCATGTTTCATTCAACAGTCAGCGAGATAATGCAAAGAGCACTTCGTAGGTTAAACCTATGGGCTAAAAACAATGGTCTAGGAGTTAACCCGAACAAAACAGAACTGATGCTATTCACTAGCAGAACCAAAATACCTCAGTTTCAACTTCCGGTACTAAACGGTACAACACTCACTCTATCCCCCACAGCTAAATACTTGGGGGTGGAGATTGACACCAAACTGTCCTGGAAAATAAATATAGAAAAAAGAATAAACAAAGCATACATGGCCTACTATACTTGTAAGAAAATCGTCAACAAGAATTGGGGCCTTAAACCAAGTATAATCATGTGGATGTATACGGCTGTCATAAGACCTATACTTACATATGGAGCTCTGGTATGGTGGCCAGCGCTAAACAAACAATACAATATTAGAAAATTAAATGGAATACAAAGAGCAGCATGTGCGGGTGTTACGGGTGCAATCAGGTCATGTCCGACTGATGCGCTCAATGTGATCCTGCATCAACTACCAATGGACATTTTTATTCACAAAACAGCAGCTATTGCGGCGATAAGAATAAAAGAATTGGGAGGTTGGAAACAGCTGAACTACGGACATAGTGTAATTCTAAACAAGTTCACTGTTAACAAATCAGACTACATTCTCCCAAAGCTGGATTTCAGTAGACACTTCCAAGTGAGGATACCATCTAGACGAGAATGGAGAAGAGGTTCAATAGTAGAGGAAGATACCACCTCAGTCTATACCGACGGGTCCAAAATAGACTGCGGAGTGGGCACGGGGGTATTCTCCGCTGATCTAGGCATATCTCTCTCTATACGTCTACCGAACTCGGCTAGCATCTTCCAAGCAGAAGTACTAGGCATAGAAAAAGCCTGCGAGGTTCTATTAGAAAACCACGGAAATATACATAAAGCAACTATATTTACGGACAGCCAGGCAGCCCTCCTGGCATTGTCTTCACCCATGACAAATTCCAGTATAGTTCACAGCTGCAAGAGAGCACTAAGTTCAATAAAAGACAAGCTCCAGCTAAACTTTATCTGGGTTCCCGGACACAGGAACTTTTTCGGTAACGAAAAAGCAGACGAGTTGGCAAAGGCAGGAGCTTTCCTCAATGAATCCGAGGCGGAGCTAATACCAAGCCCGCTAGGATCGATAAAAGGAGAGATCAATAGACAATTTCAGCAAATTGCAAACAACAGGTGGAAAAACATTACAAAATGCGTCATAACTAAACAATTATGGCCAACATATGACAGGAAAAGAACAAATGATTTATTAAATAGGTCAAGAAAAAGTATTTACAGAATAACAGCTACCACAACGGGGCACTGGCCATTTGGGGAACATGCGTCCAAAATGGGATCGCCCTACAACGATATCTGCCGTGGCTGCGGAGTAGCAGGGAACAAGGAAATCTTCCACTTTCTCTGCGAATGCCCAGCTCTAGCACAGATCCGACACAAAACACTCGGAATCCACCAAGCACCAAATCTTGAATGGATTTCCACCAAAAGCATATCGGACATAAGTAGTTTCATCGAAACCTCAAAATGGTTTGAGAGAGAAGGCGAAACGTAATAGCAGATACAGGTGGTTCTACGAATAGTGTATCAAAATGGCACATCAAGTGCTAATTGAGCCCGATAGGGCTGCACTCCTACCTACCTACCTATGTCATACGGGCTACAGTAATAGATATTTTTCCAAGAGCAGAGTCTGACTGGTATATGTAGTCCTAGCTTGAAGTTCAGGGACCCTTATATTAATTTCGTCAAACTGATGAATACTATCTTTGACAATTAAGTCACTCCCAGCCCTGGCGTTGTTACTTGGTTGATTGGAGAAATATGTTTTTTAATTTTTGAACTTGACGAAAGTCCTATTTGTAAAATAAGTTTCTGATATAAGGCTAGGATAAACCAGATTGATAGCATACTTTAAAGGAATCATTAGTGCATAATTGGATCCTATTATATTAATTACTTCTTGATTTGTGTACCCGAAAGTAAAAGAATCAAGCGGAGTTTAAAATTGTTTTATATGGGAAGTAGGTGTGATTGTATTCCGATTTTGCCAACTTTTGCACTGTATTATAGGTATACAAAAAGAATGCAATGTTCCAAATTTAATCGAAATCGGTCTTTCGTGTTCCGAGATCTGTGATTTCAACAAAAAGTAGGCGGTGCCACGCCCATAGTACAATTTCCACACTGGCTCCCATAAAGCTTTTTCATACCATCTAGGAGCTGAAATTTAATGTCTCTGGCGTAATTAGTTATTGATGTACTTGAATAGCGCTTTTAGTAGTTTTGAACAGTACACAATGTATGCTGAAGCTTTAGTTCTTTAGGAGATATGTATAAGTATATACTAAACTTATTAGAGAATGGGAGTGGCCCCACTTTTACAAAATTTTTAATAACAAATGTATTAGATACATTAATGCTCGATTTCACAGTCCATACTTAAGTTGTGTTTAAGATAAGACAGGAAAATAGTGTTTTACAGTTCATATTTAAGTTATGCTTAGGTACTAAAAATCTGTCTGTTACAATTTAAATATTTCAAACATATTTTTATGGATGTCTTTTGGAAAACATGTTGCCCATAACGTTGCCATATATCATAATAAAATGTTATGGAAATTAAGCATTGACTGTGAAATGCAAACGACTACTCAGTGTGCAACAAAGCTTAGCTAAGATTTTATTTGGGTAAGTATTGATTATGAAACCGTTTATAAATTTTACATCTGGGGTGATACAAAAGAGCTTTATAGGAACAGTGGGCAAAATTGGACGATAGGTGTGATCTAAACCTACTCTACCAATTTCTACCAAACTTGCTGGGTAATATTATGTTGATATTCAAAGTAAACAGGAATCTAGAAGTAAATCTAAATACGTAACTGGTCAGTAGTTTTCATTCAAAGGAAAACATTTTACTAATTCTTTTTAGCCGGGTTGTTTGCTAGAAACATTAAGGTTATTTAATAAAGAAAAGCGATCTTTTGGAAGTTTATAGTTATTTAAAATTTTAAGAAGATTTATTATTAATATAAACTTTATGGGGAAAAAATTATAATATTTATATGGGGTATTCCATACCAAATCGACCACTTTTGAACCCGACCCCTTTAGATTTTGCTGAAACTTATCCATCCTTTTCTACCCTTTGAAAAACATTTTTGAGAATTTTTCAAAATTTTTTGTCCAACTTCAAAAAGTTATGCATTTTTTCAAAAAAATGGCTTTTTAATTTTCAAGTAGCCATAACTTTTGTAGCAATTGACTTTTGGGGACCTTTTTTTTTATTTTTGTTTTTGAATGAACTTTTCGAAAAAATACACGAAAAAAATTTAACACTAGCCATTATATAAAATAATCGGTTTTTTTTAAGCAAAATCGTCATTTTTTTATAGTTCGCCATTCTTTTTGTTTTTTTTTTTCCTAAAAAAAACTTCAATTAATTTGACAACTATCCCTGCTAATCCCGGAGTGGGCCGATTTTTTTCATTTTTGAAAATTTGACAATTTTTTTTAAATAAATTTTTTTGGAAGTTCGCCATTTTTTTTTATTTTTTTTCCTCGAAAAAAACTTCAATTAATTTGACAACTATCCTTGCTAACTCCGGAGTGGGCCGATTTTACTTTTATATTTTTTGTATATTTTTAATTTTTGAAAATTTAATAATGTTATTTTATTACTGTACACAAGTGATAAAGAAGAAAGAAAGAAGAAGACGTTTGCTGAACCTGTGACGTTCCTTGATAATGATCCTTCTGATAGATCTGGGCACCGATCTTGTTTTGAGTATATTATAAGGCCGTTAGCCGGGCGTCGTCGGGATGACCTTGTTTCTCCATCAAGGCGTGCAATAACATTATAGCCCTCTATTGGAAATTCTTCTTGAGATTAAGCCAAAGTCTCAGCAAAGCACAGAATATCAGCAGAACAAATCAGTTTATCTGATCTGATATCCGCAATATGCTTGTTTAGACTCCTTACATTTTGGTAATAAATATCCAGGCGTCCTCTTCTGCTGAGAAGTTCGTAGCGGTTGTTGGGCTATGTTTGACAGTAGAACACAGAAACGCCAGGGCCCATTAAAACTTAGACCTCGAAAGCGTTAATACTATTTAAGAGGGACTTTTGCCACACTCTCCGCGGAATGCCAAGGGAGCTGTTTCAGCAATAAAGCTTGGCCTAGGGCAAAACTCAGCTAACAGGGGTTGAAAGCAAAAGCAATATACAAAATGGCAGTCAAAGTGTAGAGTAAAGCTAAACGGCGGGCTAGACCATAAGAAATCTACAACCTCCAGGGCGTCAGGGCAATTATCTGTGAGATAGCCAAGAGGCACTTAGATGCGGCGTTCAATAATCGGAGTTACTTACTGGTGCAAATACATACAAAGCAGCAGTGGAACTGAAGCAGCTAGATGCCCTTTCCCGAAAATGGATAGAGACAATGGACGCCTTTGCCAATATTTGATGGTGCGGGCTGCCTTAGTTGAAAAAGCTAAAAGACTACTGGTTACAGACGTTCACCAGTGCGTATAACACGGTGTGAAATAGCAGTGATACCAACGATATGGGTGAATAATTAATACATTTAATACTGATAAGCACGCTAGCTACAGCTAACAGGGATGACAAACCAACATATATATATGTGTATATAAATAATATTCTAAATGTAAGACTACACACTAGCATAAGAATCAAAGTTGAAGATTGGGAAGTACTTTAGATACACTCATTTTCTGGCCAGAGGTGTGTAGGATTTCAATCAAAATCAAGTAAATGATGGCTAAAAGTGAAAAAATTACAAATCTTAATAGAAAACTTACTGGGATTTGTACAGAAGGATAGTTACACGTGTTTCAACCTCTGAACTAGAGGTGTGTCGTCATACGTACGAATATTCTCACATGCTCTCTATCACATGCAAAGCGTGGTTCAAGAACTCTTCAAAGTGGTCAAGTTAGCAGACGAGTAGTTCTGGTTTAAGGAATGTAAAAATGTAATTAAGGAATATGAAAAAGATATTCGCAAAGCTAAAAAGAGTCGTGAGAAAGCTTCTGCGTTAAGTTAAAAAAAACATCCGAAATAGCTAGGCATAGGAAACTATTATCCAAGCACCCAACTCAATGCGGATAATGGAATTATAGTTGCAGTGAGGAATAGATGGAAGACTGCTTTTTCTAACGCGTATAGACTTACTATTTTCCAACTTATTGAAAACAGCGGAGGTTCTTATGTGCTTTTACTTTGTTCTCAGGAACTACTTTAATATCCGACCAAGAGATTTTATGACAATAAAAACCCTTATTGTCATGGAATAAAGTTTGAGAAATTGTACTATATGTTTGTAAGACTGCGGTAAGTTAGAGCAGATGAGCGATGCAAAGGGATACATGACCTGTAGCCTTTATACTTCTGACGAAATCGAAGACATGTGGTGTTACTGGAACTCTGCTCTTCCCTTTAAGGACTGAATAGTTATTAGGTAGGAAAGAATGGAGGAAATTTTGTCGGCAAGCGCTTATATTCCTCAAAACGAGTCGAGATCTTCCCAATGGAAACCAGACCGGATGACGAGCAGCCTCCTGTAGTGGCTGAGCAGAGAGGAGATAATATCCAGATGGGTATGTATATTGATTCTTTGCCTTGCTTCTTCTATAGAGCAATTCATCTTTAGTTTCGAACGCTTCTTCACAAAAGAATGGGTGATATCGATAATGATGCGACACTCGCGCTAATGGAGAGAAGATCTTTCAAATTTGTCCTAATCCAGGAGCCGAGACTAAGCAGCACCTTGAAGATGAAGAGAAATAGGCTGCTAGTGTTTAGAAAATATTTTTAAATATAATTTATAATACCCTACGCGATAGGAACATAGCGTTATCTTATTGTAACTAAGGAAAGATTTTTTCCCATGGAATATAATGCACCTTTAAACGTGTTCAAAAGAAAAGCAAATAATCGCAAATACATATTTCAATTACTTCATTTGTGCGAGCAAACAAATAACATTTCATTTATTACACTACAGATAGTTTCTTCACCTATTTAGAATCTAAATGTTCATGTTTATTAGTAGCAAAATTCTGTTAATTAAAAATTTTAGAAATCATGTTGATTAATGAACAAGAAAAAGCGTTAACTTTGGCTGCACCGAAGCTAATATACCCTTCACAGGTGCATTTCTTTTAGTATCTATGTGTTTAAGTAAATCTAAATACGTAACTGGTCAGTAGTTTTCATTCAAAGGAAAACATTTTACTAATTCTTTTTAGCCGGGTTGTTTGCTAGAAACATTAAGGTTATTTAATAAAGAAAAGCGATCTTTTGGAAGTTTATAGTTATTTAAAATTTTAAGAAGATTTATTATTAATATAAACTTTATGGGGAAAAAATTATAATATTTATATGGGGTATTCCATACCAAATCGACCACTTTTGAACCCGACCCCTTTAGATTTTGCTGAAACTTATCCATCCTTTTCTACCCTTTGAAAAACATTTTTGAGAATTTTTTCAAAATTTTTTGTCCAACTTCAAAAAAGTTATGCATTTTTTCAAAAAAATGGCTTTTTAATTTTCAAGTAGCCATAACTTTTGTAGCAATTGACTTTTGGGGACCTTTTTTTTTATTTTTGTTTTTGAATGAACTTTTCGAAAAAATACACGAAAAAAATTTAACACTAGCCATTATATAAAATAATCGGTTTTTTTTAAGCAAAATCGTCATTTTTTTATAGTTCGCCATTCTTTTTGTTTTTTTTTTTCCTAAAAAAAACTTCAATTAATTTGACAACTATCCCTGCTAATCCCGGAGTGGGCCGATTTTTTTCATTTTTGAAAATTTGACAATTTTTTTTAAATAAATTTTTTTGGAAGTTCGCCATTTTTTTTTTTATTTTTTTTCCTCGAAAAAAACTTCAATTAATTTGACAACTATCCTTGCTAACTCCGGAGTGGGCCGATTTTACTTTTATATTTTTTGTATATTTTTAATTTTTGAAAATTTAATAATGTTATTTTATTACTGTACACAAGTAATAAAGAAGAAAGAAAGAAGAAGACGTTTGCTGATCCTGTGACGTTCCTTGATAATGATCCTTCTGATAGATCTGGGCACCGATCTTGTTTTGAGTATATTATAAGGCCGTTAGCCGGGCGTCGTCGGGATGACCTTGTTTCTCCATCAAGGCGTGCAATAACATTATAGCCCTCTATTGGAAATTCTTCTTGAGATTAAGCCAAAGTCTCAGCAAAGCACAGAATATCAGCAGAACAAATCAGTTTATCTGATCTGATATCCGCAATATGCTTGTTTAGACTCCTTACATTTTGGTAATAAATATCCAGGCGTCCTCTTCTGCTGAGAAGTTCGTAGCGGTTGTTGGGCTATGTTTGACAGTAGAACACAGAAACGCCAGGGCCCATTAAAACTTAGACCTCGAAAGCGTTAATACTATTTAAGAGGGACTTTTGCCACACTCTCCGCGGAATGCCAAGGGAGCTGTTTCAGCAATAAAAGCTTGGCCTAGGGCAAAACTCAGCTAACAGGGGTTGAAAGCAAAAGCAATATACAAAATGGCAGTCAAAGTGTAGAGTAAAGCTAAACGGCGGGCTAGACCATAAGAAATCTACAACCTCCAGGGCGTCAGGGCAATTATCTGTGAGATAGCCAAGAGGCACTTAGATGCGGCGTTCAATAATCGGAGTTACTTACTGGTGCAAATACATACAAAGCAGCAGTGGAACTGAAGCAGCTAGATGCCCTTTCCCGAAAATGGATAGAGACAATGGACGCCTTTGCCAATATTTGATGGTGCGGGCTGCCTTAGTTGAAAAAGCTAAAAGACTACTGGTTACAGACGTTCACCAGTGCGTATAACACGGTGTGAAATAGCAGTGATACCAACGATATGGGTGAATAATTAATACATTTAATACTGATAAGCACGCTAGCTACAGCTAACAGGGATGACAAACCAACATATACATATGTGTATATAAATAATATTCTAAATGTAAGACTACACACTAGCATAAGAATCAAAGTTGAAGATTGGGAAGTACTTTAGATACACTCATTTTCTGGCCAGAGGTGTGTAGGATTTCAATCAAAATCAAGTAAATGATGGCT
>NW_026089623.1:21782466-21941502 GCF_024586455.1 Bactrocera neohumeralis
AGTAGTGCTCCGCTTAAATGAAAATCACCCCTCTTAACTGCCTATATCTTGCTGCATCTCACGGTTTGTTTTTAAAATACATAAAAATTATTGTTTTAAGTACCAGTCGATTAAATATCCACACTCGCTTATGTGCCATATTATATTTTTTTTTTTAACAAACCACAAAAATCTGTATCTTTGATTTTGGCACATAACCGGGATTGACTGTATTTGTCAAGGAATGTAAAAAATATTGTTACGCGGCTTGCAAAAATCTGCATGGATATGTATGCAAGTTCACACACAAACATACATATTTACGCAGGTTTGTAGGCGAGTCTGTTACAGCGACAAAAGAAGCAGTGACAATTGGCGTTCGTTCGTTTGTGTTTTTCGGAATAGTTCGGATTTTCTACAAACAACACAATGTTGTCACGTCAGCCATCGACGCATTGGCTTTTTGACAAAGCTTGAGTTTCGGCCATTGGTTTCCCGGGACAACGGAGATTTCGCATGAAACAATATGTGTACATCTTTACATACAAAGTTGTGTGTGGACAAACTGACAAACATTTTGCGTATATTTCTTTTTGTTTACATGCTCACATAATTACATATGTACATACGTGAATATGTGCGACCGCTTGGCCTTTAAACTTTCAAAGGCCTACAAATAAATATGTATGTACATATATGTATTTAAGTATATCTTATCAAACATACATTAATTAAATATTTAGATAACAACATAAACATGACTATTATACATATGTATGTATGTAGTATATTCCGAAAGATTTTAAGGAATGCATCATGAAATAGTTCATTTTGTACGTAAATGCCTGTGTGCTTTGATATATGTTAACATGGCAAATGTTAACAATTACTAAATAAGTAATAACACATAATCAGCAATAATTAGCAAATCATAGCGGAAATGCATCTTTAATTGCACAACATTTCCCACAGTAAAAGCCAGACGCTTTCATCAGCACAAAAGCTCATTTTTCGGCGTGAAGCGGAAATCCAACACGCGCAACCGAAATAAGCCAATTCGGAGAATCGGCAACAAAGTCAGCAGTTGGCCGGTGCAACGTAGCTTAGGTTTTAAGTAAATTAATTCTTAAGTTTAGTCTTAGCTCTGTAATGTAACGAACAAGTAATAAATAAATTTTTTTTAAAAGAAATTAACATCAAATTTCTTAACTTATAAAATACATATATAGAAAATATACATACATATGTAGTATGTACATATGTAAATTAAGTATGTATATGCAGAGTCGTTTGCGCATTGTGGATATGCGAATCTGTAAGCGTACATTCCTTAACATCGGAAATACTCGTAGCGGTTTTCAACCCGACTTGGTCGAATTGAAATTAAGGCAACTCAACTTCAGATCAACCAAACTCTTTTTCGGTATTGCGAACTTCAACTAAGTTCAGTCGAAGTATGATTGGCATTGCCAACCTAAGAAAGGGAAATTTGACAGATAGTGAAACAGCTAAAATTTTGTAAACGATATATTTAAACAATTGAATTCAGTTGTCGCTCGCGAAAAAGTGAATAAACATATATAATAAACAATAAATAAAAAATGGATATAAGTTTTGATTTATATTACAATGACGAAATTACTGGGGGCAAAATTGATGTGCTCGTATACGAAAAAGCCTTCGTGATCACTCAAATCCATTGGAGCTTCCAAATGCAAAGTAAGCCATAGTTTTTTCACAATTGAATTGCTTTTTAATAATGTTTGTTGCAGATTCATAAGTTATTTTCGATTAAATAAAGAAGCATTTTGTTTTTTACTGAATGAGATGAAGGAACATTTCCACAAACGTGTGCGAGGAACGCCCAATGGATTAAAATTCAAATGACTGAGGAGGAGCAAAACGATTCAAAAGTTTCATTTTATTCAAAAAGTGCTTTCCCGAGAGTAGTTGGTTGCATTGACGGGACTCATGTTCGCATAATTTCACCAAGAAAAGTAGTGAAACATCTTTGTCTTAACAGAAAGGGCTACTACAGTTTAAACGTGATGATTGTATGTATAAAATCTGAGTTATATTAGAAACAAAATGGTACAAAAGTACACTCAAAGGCCCGGAATATTGTATAGCGGACAATTGGTATACTCAATGTTTGTTGCGCATTGCACAATATTTGCCAACACTTTCAAGTGGAATCTCCGGAAGAAATACGATCGACTTCAAATACTACAATGACCAATGATGTTTTGGACAAAGAAAGGGAAGAAGAGGATACGGCTCGAATAATTCGCAATAACATTATGACTTCCCTCTAAATAATTAAAATATTAAATTTCATTTATTATTTCTAATGTGCTATTTATTCAGGCATATGTATATTTAAATAAATTCATTAAATAACAATATCACTTTATTTTTTAAAGAAAACTTAAATTATGGTACACAAATATAAAATATCACTTCATTCCAGAATAATTAAAAATAAAATAAAAAAATATTACTTTGTGTCTTAAATAACAAAAAAAAAAATTATAATCTTTGCGAAGATTTTAATTTAGCAATTTGAATTTATTGTTTCCAAATTGTGGCTTTCCTCTTCCTACTTCTGGAAACTTCTCCATTAACTCCACCAATTTTTCGAATTGCTTTTTTGTTGCAACTTTATTTTTTCTAAAAATTTATAAAAAACAAAATTTATAGTAATTAAAATTAATTTAACATTAATTAAAATAGTTATTTTACCCGTCCTCCATTTTTGTTTAATATTTTTTTGTATTTCACTGCACGAATGTTGAACTTCAACTGCTATTAAGCAGTTGAAGTTTATTTATATACTAGTCCACCCCACTTGTACAGAGTTGAAAACCGCAATACCAAGAAAAGTTGAAGTTCGATCATACTTCAACCGCAATTTTTTTTTTGACGGATTGAGTTGAAGTTGGCAATACCGAATTTTTAAACTTCGACTGAAATGCAGTTGGGTTGAAAACCGCAATACGGGCAATAATTTTTCTCATTTAACACTGAAAATGCTCAATTCTGCTATTTTCGTGTCCCCTGATGTTAAGTGGTAAAACACGCTAATAATTTTCTGTGGTGAAACACGCTCATTCAAAACAGTAAATATCCCAAAATTGAAATATGCCTAAATTCTTGACATCGTGAACCTTCTCTATAAATATACGTTCTCTGGTATGAGATGGTGCATTATCGGACTTCTTTGTTCAATAAATTTAGACATAGTAAAAATCGAAGAATTCACTTTTAGAAACGACAAAACGACGCGTATCTCAAATACTAGTATATTAAAATTTAGCATAGATTTCACTAACAGTACACTAAAATTTACCGATTCAAAAAACACGCGAAGTATAAATTAAAAATTCACCTTACAATTTGATCACAGGGTGATCAGGGTGACAAGAAAAGTTGAAATCCGGATGACTGTCTGTCCGACCGTGCAAGCTGTAACTTGAGTAAAAATTAAGATATATTGATGAAACTTGGTACGCTTGTTTCTTAGTACAAAAAAAAAATTATGAGCTCGTCGATGGACGTAATCGGTCTACTGCCGCGCCCAAATATCGCCATTAACCGAAAACTTATGAAGTGCCATAACTATGCACTAAAGTTAGATACAAAACTATAATTTGGTAAGGAGATCGCAGTAGCAAGAGGCACCTACGGGTAAATTTTTTTAAAAAAGTGGACATGGCCACCCAATAAATCAAATTTTAAATACCCCAAAGACATTAAATTTTACCTCCGAGATTGTATGAGAGAGCTTTATAGAGGCGGTGTGAAAATTGAACGATGGGTGTGGCATCGTTCACTTTTCGGTCTCAGAACCGAACCGACCGATTTCGACAAAATTTAGTACATATGTCGCTTCGCCTTCAGATTCTTCTATCAAAGTACACAAATTGGGGTCATCGGATTGCAACTCCGCCTACCTCCTATATACCACAATTTTATTTTCCAGGTGATTCTTTAACTTTGCAGAATACAAATCAAGAAGCGTTTAATATCATGGGAGGAAACTTTGCACGAAGAATGCCTTTAGTGTAATCACCTTAATGACCGAATTGTGTCCAATCCAATTATAATTCTTCAAAGCGAATATTTGGACCGCAGTACCTATAGTTGATTTTTGATCGAAAATATCGGTCATTGTGTGAGATATATAATTGATACTCAGGGATGATATTTCTCTATCAATAGTTTCTCTGTTCGTCAAAAACTGGTTGAATCGGGCCAATACTTCTAAAGATAAAGATTTTTGAACTTCAAATGACCTTGCACCGCATATATCGGCCAAATAAGAGACCTTGTTTTACTCATAACAGTGTATTTTTGTGTCCAAAATAGATAAATTTAATCTAGCCCCATAAAACTAATATCAGGATTTTCAAACTTCCGGCTGACTTTACTCTATATGATTAGTTTTTAGTAAGTGCCGTATTAGTAATTCACTGGCTTTGATTTTTGCAAGTTTCAAAAGTATAAAATGTTTGATTGTACAGGAACATAGGTTTTAATTGTCTTTTATTTCTTTTTTATAAAGCGCAGCTTTGAAAAAAATAGATCGCCGTTTTTCTTTTTCTTCTTTACTGGCGTACACACCGCTCACGCGATTATAGCCGAGTTAACAACAGAGCCAGTCGTTTCTTCTTTTCGCTACATGGCGCCAATTGAATATTCCAAGCGAAGCCAGGTAATTCTCAACCTAGTCTTCCAACGGAGTGGAGGTCTTCCACTTCCTCTGCTTCCCCCGGCGGGTATTGCATCGAATACTTTCAGAGCTGGAGTGTTTTCGTCCATTCGAACAACATGACCTAGCCAGCGTAGCCGCTGTCTCTTCATTCGCTGAACTACAAGGTCTGTCGCAAAAGAAACAGAACTTTTTAAATATAACTGTTTCTGGTGGCGCCACCTATTGGTGGGTATATGAGATAAAAAGTTTGATCTCTTGTTGACATTTCGTAAAAAATTTCAGACAATTGGATAACTACAATCGATGTTATCGATCAAAAAGTGACAGCAGCTTTTGGTCGTCGGTCGTAAAATGCAAAGAGCAAGTATTAAATTTTGTTTCAAACTTGGGAAAACGTTTACTGAAACATTTCAAATGATTAAAAAAGTTTATGGTGATCAGTGCCTATCCCGTAGTAATGGGCATGTTTAAGCGATTCCATGAAGGTCGTGAGGAACTCTGTGACGATCAGAAGTCGGTCGTCTTCAGAAATCAAAAATAAAGACAATGCTGATTTGTTTTTACGATTCCAGGGTGTTGTAAACCGAGAGTTCGTCCCACCTGGCCAAACAACTAATGTTGTGTTTTACCTGGGAGTTATGAAGCGTCTTTTGTCACGCATTCGTCGTGCTCGACCACAATACCGGTCGGTCGGCGCTTGTCACTGATTTTTTGACAAAAAACTCAATATTAACCATTAATCACTCACCCTACTCACCTGATTTGGCACCCTGTGATTTTTGCCTATTTGGAAAACTTCATTTGCCCATGAAAAGACACTGGTTTCAGAACATTTCAGCTATCCAAAAGGTGACGACCGATATTCTCAAAAGCATTCCGAATAATAACCTTAAACACTCATTTGAAATGCTAATTGACCGGGCTAAACGCTGTATCGAAGCGCAAGGAAACTACTTTGAATAAAAAAAATATAACTGTTGAAACATATTAATTTTTTGTTGTTTTTTAACAGTCCTGTTTCTTTTGCGACAAACCTTGTATGTCAATGTCGTCATATAACTCATACAACTCACCGTTCCATCGAATGCGATATTCGCCGTGGCCATCGCGCAAAGGATTATAAATCTTTCGCAGAACCTTTCTCTCGAAAACTCGCAACGTCGACTCATCAGTTGTCGTCATCGTCCATGTCTCTGCACCATATAGCATGACGGGAGTAATGAGTATAACAGTGGATTTCCATGCTGACATTGTTGGTGGTGTTTATACTGGTTCCAAGATAGACCAAATTATCTACGACTTCAAAGTTTATGACGTGAGCGCCAAGTTGCGAGTGCGACGACTGTTTGTTTGATGACAAAAGATATTTCGACTTGCCCTCGTTCATTGTCAGACCCATTTGCTTTGCTTCCTTGTCCATTCTGGGGAAAGCAGAACTAATGGCGCGGATGTTGATTGATCAATATCATCGGCATACGCCAGCTACTGTACACTCCTATAAAAGATTATACCTGCTCGATTAAGTTCTGCTTGCTGACTTTAACGCTAGGGTGGGCAACGAAGGTATATTTGGCACTACGGTCGGTAAATTCAGCCTCCACGACGAAACATCCACAAATGGGCTGAGACTGATTGACTTCGCCGGGGCCCGAAATATGGTTATCTGTAGTACTAGATTCCAGCATAAGAAGATTCATCAAGCTACCTGGCTATCTCCGGATCGAAAAACTACCAACCAGATCGATCATGTTGTGATAGATGGAAGACACGTCTCCAGTGTTTTAGATGTGCGTGCGCTCCGAGGTCCTAACATCGACCCGGACCACTATCTTGTTGCAGCTAGGATTCGCACTCGCCCCTGTGCAGCAAAAAACACACGCCAACAAACACAAGGAAGGTTCGACGTCGAGAAGCTGCAATCACAACAGACAGCCGAACGATTTTCTACTCGGCTTGCATTCTTGCTCTCTGAGAGCACTAGTCAACAACTCGGTATAAGGGAACTGTGGGACGGCATTTCAAATTCTTTATTCCTGCAACCGAAACCATTGGTTTTCGGAAAGAGCAAAAGAACAGCTGGTACGACGAGGAGTGCCGTGTCGCAGCGGAGAGAAAACAGGCTGCCTACCTCGCAACGTTACGATCGACCACTACACGTGCGGGATGGGATAGATACCGAGAGTTGAAGAGGGAAGCGAGACGCATTTGCAGACAGAAGAAGAAAGAGGCCGAAATGCGTGAGTACGAAAAGTACCCGACAGGGGTAATGCTCGAAAATTCTACGAAAAAATGCGGCGGCTTACAGAAGGTTTCAAGACCGGTTCATACTCTTGTAGAACCCCCAAAGGTGATCTAGTCACTGATGCCCAGAGCATAGTTAAATTATGGACGGAACACTTCTCCAGCCTGCTGTATGGCAGTGAACGCACAACACCAGGAGAAGGAGAACCCGATTCCCCAATCGATGACGATGGAGCAGACGTTCTATTACCCGACCATGAAGAAGTTCGAATAGCAATTTCCCGCCTGAAGAACAACAAAGCGGCAGGGGCCGACGGATAAGGAGCATGCATCAGCTTCTTTGTAAAATATGGTCGGACGAAAGCATGCCCAACGATTGGAATTTAAGTGTGCTATGCCCATAAAAAAGGAGACCCCACAATCTGCGCCAACTACCGTGGGATTAGCCTCCTCAACATCGCATATAAGGTTCTATCGAGCGTATTGTGTGAAAGATTAAAGCCCACCGTCAACAAATTGATTGGACCTTATCAGTGTGGCTTCAGACCTGGAAAATCAACAACCGACCAGATATTCACCATGCGCCAAATCTTGGAAAAGACCCGTGAAAGGAGAATCGACACACACCACCTCTTCGTCGATTTCAAAGCTGCTTTCGACAGCACGAAAAGGAGCTGCCTTTATGCCGCGATGTCTGAATTTGGTATCCCCGCAAAACTAATACGGCTGTGTAAACTGACGTTGAACAACACGAAAAGCTGCGTCAGGATCGGGAAGGACCTCTCCGAGCCGTTCGATACCAAACGAGGTTTCAGACAAGGCGACTCCCTATCGTGCGACTTCTTCAACCTGCTCCTGGAGAAAATAGTTCGAGCTGCAGAACTAAACAGAGAAGGTACCATCTTCTATAAGAGTGTACAGCTGTTGGCGTATGCCGACGATATTGATATTATCGGCCTCAACACCCGCGCGGTTAGTTCTGCTTTCTCCAGGCTGGACAAGGAAGCACAGAAAATGGGTCTGGTAGTGAACGAGGGCAAAACGAAATATCTCCTGTCATCAAACAAACAGTCGTCGCACTCGCGACTTGGCTCTCACGTCACTGTTGACAGTCATAACTTTGAAGTTGTAGATAATTTCGTCTATTTAGGAGCCAGCATTAACACCACCAATAATGTCAGAATGGAAATCCAACTTCGGACTGAGTAGGCAATTGAAAAGTAAAGTCCTCTCTCGACGAACAAAAGCTAAACTCTATAAGTCGTCCCGTCCTGCTATATGGTGCAGAGGCTTGGGCGATGACAGCAACCGATGAGTCGACGTTACGAGTTCTCGAGAGAAAAATTCTGCGAAAGATGTATGGTCCTTTGCGCATTGGCCACGGCGAATATCGCATTCGATGGAACGATGAGCTGTACGAGATATATGACGACATTGACATAGTTCAGCGAATTAAAGGACAGCGGCTACGCTTGCTAGGTCATGTTGTCCGGATGGATGAAAACACTCCAGTTTTGAAAGTATTCGACGCAATACCCGCCGGGGGAAGCAGAGGAAGAGGAAGACCTCCACTCCGTTGGAAGGACCAAGTGGAGAAGGACCTGGCTTCGCTTGGAGTATCCAATTGGCGCCTCGTAGCGAAAAGAAGAAACGACTGGCGCGCTGTTGTTAACTCGGCTATAATCGCGTAAGCGGTGTCTACGCCAATTAAGAAGAAGAAGAAAATGAAGTTCTGCAGCTCGAATTATTTTCTCCAGAAGCAGATTGAAGAAGTCGTACGATAGGAAATCGCCTTGCCTAAAACCTCCTTTTGTATCGAACTGCTCGAAGAGGTCCTTCTCGATCCTAAAGAAGCGTTTGGTGTTGTTCAGACATTGTGGCAGAAAGGCAGCTCCTTCTCGTGGTGTCGAAAGCAGCTTTGAAATCGACGAAGGGGTGGTGTGTGTTGATTTTCCTTTCACGGGTCTTTTCCATGATTTGGTTGGTTGTTGATTTGGGCTTTAATCTTTCACTCAATACGCTCGATAGAACCTTATACGCGATGTTGAGGAGGCTTATTCGAACTTTCTCATGGTCGGGCAATGGAACTTCTGATCCATCGTCATCGATTGGGGAATCGGGTTTGCCTTCTCCTGGCGTTTTACTTTCACTGCCCTTCAGCAGGCTGGAGAAGTGTTCCCTCCATAATTTTAGTCTGCTCCTTTGGTTAGCCGCCGCATCTTTTCGTACAATTTTCGAGCATTGCCCCTGTCGACCAGCTTGTGAAGATCTTCATACTCACGCATTTCTGCCTCTTTCTTTTTCTGTCAGCAAATGCGCCTCGCTTCCTCTTCAACTCTCGGTATCTATCCCATCCCGCACGTGTTGTGGTCGATCGTAACGTTGCGAAGTAGGCAGTCTGCTTCTCTCCGCTGCGACACGGCATTCCATTTTCATAGATAGTATTTATGTAAAAAGTATCAAGGATATGGGGCCTCCGCTGTGCTCATGTTGGCGTCGTAAGATCTCGTCAACTAATGGTTGACGACTGTAATATCCTTCTGGCCTAGAGTAAAATGCATGAGATATAACGAACTACTTGCTCTTAGCAAAGTTCGTGTAGCCGCAATTATATGTGTTCTTACTGGCGTTGGGCGAAATTGATAGGTATCATTCCTTTTTGTCAAATATTGTTTATATTGGTAATAAAATTTGTTGACTGTGTAGCCAATTTTAATTTTTTTTTTAATTTACTCTTGTTGTGTTATCTTAAGGACGCAAATGGAAAGTAGGCCTTAAAATTTGAAGACATACATCATTGCCCCTTAATATTCACTCCCCAAGCAATACCTCCCTGGGGAGTTACTTATCGGAGAGCTGTAAGAAGATTACGCAGCCGTTGTCGACCTTGTGGATAAACGGCATTTCACTTGGACGACCAATTTGTTCAAACCTTTTAATCTCTAAGCCTGGATGGCATCATACTACCGCAGGAGCAGGCTGTTAAGGAGTCGTGCAAGTGGTTGGTTGATGAACTGGTACGAAAGGGGCGCATTCCGAGGGATCTTATATCATGAGCGCAACACTCTTATTGTAATGGTAGGTCCGTGAATACTGCACTGTATGCTATCGTGTCATGGCTTGAGGAACCCATTAGAGTTAAATAATGTTGGGACCTTTCTTGACGTTGAGCGAGTTTTCAATAACTTCTTGCCGAAAACAGTCGCAAAACATCACATTTTCAGCTTCTGTGCGACAGGAAGATTGAAACGGAATTGAGGCCAGAGAAATGAGAGTAGGGGCACTCCACAAAGGTATAGGGCATTAACGACATGCTTAAAATGATTGAGGATCATGGCTCTAAGATGATTCCCTATCCAGACTATATACCACTTATGTTCAAAGTGTACGAGCTAACGCACGGGTATCTCAGCGTAGTAACAAATTTGGCTTGCGGAAGTGGTCTCGCCATTAACCCAAATGAAATTGAATTGCTTTTATTTACCAGAAGGCACATGACCCCAAGGCACCACTGCCGCAAACGGGTAGCATCCATCTGCAACCGGCAGATACAGTGAAATATATGTGTCATCTTTGACAGGAGGATTTCATGGAAGCCGAATATCGAAGAGATATACCAGCAAGGGTGTTGTGCCCAAGAAACGGGCGGTTTCAACGGGTCCAAAAGGAGAAATGGGCTAAGTGAATTGCTTTTCCTGTAAATGGGCATCCACTGTAAATGGTGTTAGCTGCTTATCTAAAATTAGTCGTGTCCGAATACGGTCGGTATATTATTGTATGTCATCTTCTGGTGCACCTAGGAGGCGGTTCCTTCTCAAGGAAGTGACTCCAGGTATGGTTTCTATGAAAACATCCGAGCCGAAACTTATTAAAGAGGAGGGCTTATGCTCCTGTGTATGTGTTCAATGAGAGACATCCCGATTGTCCGGAGTGTGCTATTTTTGTAGGTTTCTATTCTCTCAAAGTGCATCTGAAGCGACCTGAAGATCTTGTTTTTACTTAAAATCGCGGTTGTGTGCGGAGTGAAGACTTTCGAATATTATTCCAAAAATTTTAAGGTGGCTGACCGTCTGAATTCTGACTCCATTTTTAAGCAATTGTTGAGATGTTGTCTGTACTTCTACGTTCAGTTCTTGAGTAGGGTGACCGTGGATTTAGTAGTCAGATTTAGGTTGCAGCGAAACCCCCTGCTTAATTCACCGTAATGTTGATTGTTCACCCCGAAATAACACTGATGATTGTCGACCGCTCAGATAGTTCAAGGTCAACTTCCTTAGTTATTAGCCCAAGCGTTTTCACTACAAGCGTAAGTAGAGTTATCGGGCGATACCTTACCATAGTACCATTCTTCCGATTTTCCACACATTGGGTATGTGGGTTGTGGCTAGTGACAGATTGAGAACCTTGGAAAGACAGCTATCTCCCGTCCAGCCAAGATGCTTTAACATCAGCATATTTATATTGTCTGGGCCGATGGATTTGGTTGCTTTTGATTTGTTGAAGAGACTCAGAACTGATCAATGTAAGCAAGTGGTGCGCAGTAGGGTGGGTCGATTCCGGACTTTTTTCGATTCGGGATTTCTAATAGTGCGGAAAAGTTGTCTTAGTACTTCCTGATTCCAATGCAAGTTTTTGTTTTGAGATCGGATTGCATCTTCAACCCCAACTCCGGCCTTGGAATTTCGGAAATTCGCCTAAAATCGTGAAATTGTCTACCTAGCGCCTGAAATACGAACTCATGGCAAAATGTATAAAACAAAAGTTATTTGTCACGTCATTTGCTACCGAAATGGTATATGTATGTGATCATGATCGTAGGACAAACGATCACGAGATTGGGGGCCAATAACTTTAGAAGATGCCTCTGTCACCAGTTTGACGGTTCTCTCGACTGCCACGGTGTGAGAGGGGAATTCACTAAATTTCCATACCTCTGCAGTGTCTCCCGACAGCCCTTTTATAAGTTCTTCGTTAGAAACTGAACAAAGAACTGGTGGAACAGTCAAGGTGATAGTCTTCCAGTTAATCATATCGTAATAATTATTAGCTTTGAAATTCACCTTTGCCACTTTATTACATCTAACCCTTCCATTTACAGTGTCAGACTCTGCTTCTCTGGCTGTCAGAAGACGGTGAAAGGCCAACTTTCTGACTTCTATCCGTTCGTCAGTCATCATACTAAAGAGAATGTTTTCTGGAAGAGCAAAGAAAGCATTCTGTTCAATGGATGAATCGACAACCTTGCGCAGTTTAGCAGGTAAGTATCTCGACCTTAGAATTGCAGCATAGAGATGGCGCGAGTCATCTTTGATTGAACTGTTGAATCTTATTGAGAACCACAAAGGTGAGTAAACTGTAAGTATGTACTTGACCAAAATCTTTATTTCCTTTGTTGGTTTGTCAGTAGAAATGTATAATCTCAGATTTCTATTTCCACAGGTGAGCCAGCGAGATTTTCACATGTTACCTGGATGCATCGACGCTAAATCTGACGAACATTGACCGAAAATAACAGCTTCTGATATTTGATAGAGATAAGCTTGGTCTGTGCTAAGTTGGGTCGGATTAATAACCTCAGAAGGTAATTGGCAGGATGGAAAACTTTCAAATTTAACAACAGGCAACTTCTCACAATTAAGGAGCAGTTTACCTATGTCGCTAGAGAATATATTTGGACACTTTGAGACACCTTCTATGTGTTCGAAAAGAGCACGAAATGGAAGTTCGTTGAAATGTAGAAGACAAACAACCCACTGTAATGGCCTACCTATTCTTTCTTCTAGTTTCCGAATGATTCCACCTTTCCATCCTGTGTACGTGCAATCAGCACCGACAACTTCTAGATGTTCCACATCAACCGAATTGTCTTGTAAATGTTGCCATATAGCTTACGTCTCATCCTCAGCTGACCCCGAATGAGAGGTGACGTGGCCAAAGTAATGACAACCAGGTTCCGATATAAGAGAAATATGTTCCTCTTTGACAGTGTCGCGGTAGTACTTTTCACCTTCGCTGATTTGTGTAAGTGTATTGTCTTTGCGGCCGTCAAAATGCAGCCCATATACCGATTCAATTCTTTCGGTGTTTTGGAGCTTAACTCCAACACTTTTTTTTGCCCGACTAATCTTGCATTTGTCAGTGACAAAGCTAGCCTGATCCTCTGTTATCAAACCTGCTTTTTTGGCATCCAGAAAAGCAGATGAAACAATCAAGGCCGCTGCTCTATCACTTACTCCAAATCGTTGGGCAGCTAAAGCCGTGTGTTCTAATACTAGTGTGTTTTGTTTGGTTTTAAAGGATGGAAGAGAAAATTCATCATCACCATCGTTTTTGGAAGAATCCATGTCCGACGCATCTACATTGTTGTCGTCTGTATGAGAGTCTGGCTGATCTGAATGGTCACGTATTCTAGCTGATACTTTTCTGGTAAGTGTTGATGTTTAATGACGTTTTCAAAGCTTTTCTTTACGTTCATTTTCCTTTGTAATCTTTATACCCTGAACAGGGTATATTAAGTTTGTCACGAAGTTTGTAACACCCAGAAGGAATCGTCGGAGACCCTATAAAGTATATATATATAAATGATCAGTATGTCGAGCTGAGTCGATTTAGCCATGTCCGTCTGTCTGTCTGTCCGTCTGTCTGTATATATACGAACTAGTCTCTCAGTTTTTAAGATATCGTTTTGAAAGTTTGCAAACGTCATTTTCTCTTCAAGAAGCTACACATTTGTCGGAACGGCCGATATCGGACCACTATAACATATAGCTGCCACACAAACTGAACGATCGGAATCAAATGCTTGTATGGAAAACTTTCACATTTGACAAGATATATTCACGAAATTTGGCATATGTTATTTTCTAAGGCAACAATGTAATCTCCGAAGAAATTGTTCAGATCGGTTAACTATAGCATATAGCTGCCATACAAACTGTTCCGATCGTTCAGTTTGGTATATGTTATTTTCTAAGGCAACAATGTAATCTCCGAAGAAATTGTTCAGATCAGTTAACTTAGCGTATCGTTGACATACAAACTGAACGATCGGAATCAATTTCTTGTATGGAAAGATATAATCACGAAATTTGATATATGTTATTTTCTAAGGCAACAATGTAATCTCTAAAAAACTTGTTTAGAAGAGATTGCTATAGCATATAGCTTCCATACAAACTGAACACATAGTTACTAACAGAAATGCACCTGTGAAGGGTATTTAGCTTCGGTGCAACCGAAGTTAACGTTTTTTCTTGTTTTTGTTTCAGGTTGATCAACACTTTCAATGCGACCAATTCTTCTGGTTCTCTGGTCCAAGAGAAATGGTTGTTCATTGATAGGAACTTTCCTTTCCTTTGGGCAAGTGCAAGAAGAAAAATAAATGCATTTACATGCACAGATGTCAAATAATTTTCCTGCAGAAGAGACAAAGTCGTCTCTTTTAGAGCTCAAACCTATTGGGTTCCTTAAAAACATTTGTTTAAGAGTCAGAAATTTCTGATGGTATGTGGTGAGCATTTGTACAACTCTGGTGTGTGAAACTATCGGAATATATGACTTTTTGAAAGTATTTTCAACCTTTTTTCGCAACTATTTCTGTAACCTCTTTACTCCTAGGTTCATAGTTGTCGCCTCGGAGTCGCCCTATACGAAATCTTTCAAACTGATAACACAAAAGAACATCCTGGTAAGTAGGTAACTGGGACTCAGAGAGATTGTACGGATATATGCCAAACACAGGACATTTCTGTCTAAATTTAAATTTAGATACAGACATTTTGAGTTCTGTGGAGAGAATATACATAAGTGATAGCACTCGGCGAAATCAACGTCAAGAAGTGTGGCCGCAAGCCGATTTTCACCTTGCGCTGTGGCGCGCCGCATTTTCGCTCGTATCTCGGGAACGGTTCGTCCTACGGCCATGATCAAATATACCATTTCGGTAGCAAATGACGTGACAAATAACTTTTGTTTTATACATTTTGCCATGAGATGCGTATTTCAGGCGCTAGGTAGACAATTTCACGATTTTAGGCGAATTTCCGAAATTTCAAGGCCGGAGTCGGGGTTGAAGATGCAATCCGATCTCAAAACAAAAACTTGCATTGGAATCAGGAAGTACTAAGACAACTTTTCCGCACTATTAGAAATCCCGAATCGAAAAAAGTCCGGAATCGACCCACCCTAGTGCGCAGTCTTTTGACATTTGCGTAACTTTTTATCTTATCCACCGAAGAGTGCAGTATAAATTGTCGGTAAAGTAGCTTGCGCACTTCTTCGGGTCCTAGGAGGCATGATTGTCGTATTGGATTTTGATTATCGTCATGTCTCCTCAGATTGGACTGGGATTTGGCAGTATTCCAAAGTTTGCTGACGCTGGCGGAGAGATTGCATTTCGCCTGCTTATGCTGAGTTTTATTTGCGAATCTCTAAATTGAGATCCCGTAAGGCTGCTGCTTCAGCTAGGAAGTTGAGTCGTAGTTCAAAAACTCGAGCAGCGGGAATGAAGCGATGCGTTACATCACTTGGGTGTGGTTTGCCCATTCACGTGTATACGCAGACTGGAAAACGTCGGGAAACGCTATTTGACACCAGCTAGAGCAGGAATTGTATCTGACAGATGTGATGTTCCGACGTCTTACGACCTGACACTCGGAACAGAAGGTACGGGGAACCATAAGTTGCCTTGTGGCCCTAGTACAGGGACTAGAGCGAGATAAAAGTTGTGTGGGGAGGGCCAAGTTAGCTCCATTTCTTGTTGGCTTATAGCCTGGAGGCCGCGCGAACTAGGTGCATTTTGCACAGCCGTTGAAACAATTGTCCAACCATTGCATCTAGTTGAAATGGAATTATGGACCACGTTGGACTCAATGCCAGCACAAATTCAGAGGACACGAAGCAACCCTGCTGCTAGGTGTTGCTCTGATTATGACAGTGTTAAGATATTACTTACCGATCCAAGCAGGGTTAGATTTCGTTATCGTAGAAGCGGCTGTCGAGGGAACCGTATTTTTTTTTTAATACACTTCTCTCAACAGGTGGTATTATGTGTAAAATTGACATATCCGTACTTTAACAACTAAGGGAGGGATGATGTGGGCAATTCTTATTAAAAAGGAAGGAAGGACTAATCGGGAAGGAATTTAAATAAAATTTGTTTTTTTATTGACTCATTCAGTTTTAAAGCTACTACACATATGTATGTACATATGTATGTATTTTACATCGCGTCAGTGAAAAAAACTTTGTTTTTTTTGACTCACTCAGTTTTAAAGCTACTACATATATGCAAGTATTTTACATCGCGTCAATGAAAAAATATAATTCTCTTGAAATGGAAAATTTCTACAACAGCATTGGAATTCACTACATAAGGAAAATTAGCTTTAGATCAAGGTGGAAAATTGGAAAACATTATCAGTAAAATTGGAAAATAGAAATGTGTATGCCTGTTGCCTTAACCTTTGAAAATGGAAAGATACTACTTTCAAGCAATTCTATAAATACATATTATTATTAGTATTAACTTTTAATCGTAATAAATGTTGGGTACTTAATTTAAATACCCAAATACTAGTATCCAGTTATCTGATGTTATGAAAAATGCAATGTGGAATCAATCGGTATGTGACATAAATGCTGCAAAACCACCATCGCGCGATGTTAACCGAAAGGAAAGGAAAAATATAAAATTGTAAATGATATTTTAATCACTTATTAGTTAATTATTTAAAAGCTTGGCTTGATTATAGAACCCATTTGAAGGCAAAAATGCTGGGGAACAAACTAGGACTTTCCAGGTGCATGCCCTCAAATCGTAATCCTTATTTCGTTTCCCACCATACAACCCGGTGGAGGGGATGTTTCGCATTCTCACTTTAGTTCGCCTTCAAACGGCTGATTTCTGGCTACCCAGAGGATACTTGTTCAAAGACCGGAAGTCGTGATCTTTTTGAGTAAAATAATCGTTTCTGGCCAATCCCAAGTGAATGGCTATCAGAGAACTTTCCTCACTTGCGTGAATTTCTAAACATAACTCCATCCTCCCGAATACAAATCAGAGATTAAAAAACAAATACTAAAAATTGAACAAGAAATTTTAATTAGTTTATAGTTTTATTTATTTACGTCGAGTTTGTCTGTCGGTCTCTTTGTCCGTTCGCATATACGATAACTCTTTTTTGAGATATCGATCTAAAATTATGCACGCCTCTTTTTCTCCCCAAGTACATTTGTTGGAACTGCGGTCTTACAAACTGCACGATCGGAATCAACTGCGAGATTTTCTTATAATAAATTAACAGTGTAATATCCAAAGAAATTCTTGAAATCGGACGACTATTACTTAAAGCAATTATATAAACCGACCGGACGAAATCAATTTCTTTCGTAGAAACTTTTTTATTTGTGTCTAGATTCGGTGACACCGAAGTCAACAATTTTTTCTTGTTTTTAATACTTATTGTGAATTACTCTTTTTTATACTCTTGCAACATTTGCTACAGAATATTAATAGTTTGTTTCACCAAACGGTTATACGTATCACCTAAAACTGTCCGTCCATCCGTTGAGTAAAAATTCAGATATTTTGATGAAACTTGGTATGCGATCTCCTTAGAAAAAAACAATATCAGTTCGTAAATCGGACCACTACCACGCCCACAAAATGCCATTAACCGAAAACCTATTTGTATAAACTGCTATAACTTAGCATCAAATTAAAATATAAAACTCAAATTTGGCGCAGGGAATCGCAGTAGCGAAAAACCCCTGTGCCCTAAAATTTGGAAAAAGTGGGAGTAGCCCCTGACTCAAATTAGTTTATTGAACGTATCTCCTAAACTACTCATGCTACTAGAACCAAAATTTCCCAGCGCAAAGCCTACGAAAACTCTTACCGAAGATGGATGAAATCGAAAGATAATCACGCTCATTCCCTTTATATCAATACTGTTCAAAATTAGTGAATACTTCCAATATAACAAAATTTCTAATTCCATTTGATTCTGTCACTTTTTACGGGATACAATTTTGCACTAATAATTTCCTTAAAGTATGCCCCTTTATGACCAAAAATTTCCTAAATCTTACCAAACAATTGAAGCCCCGAGGTTCTGAATATGCGAAAAATATCGGTCAATGTATGCGATATATAATTAGAATTTAGAGAGAATCTTTTCCTGACAATAGTAACTCTTTTTACCAACAGTGGGTTGAATCTAGTCAATTCTTCGTTGAGGACTCTTATACCTAATATAAAGACTTTCGAACTTTCGGGTGACTTTTTACCACATATATCAGCCAATATATCTCAAAAAGAGTGATATGGATTGTTTTACTGATACTTAACAGTGCATTCATGTGCTCGTATCTTAACTCACCTATACTCCGTTTAATGATTTTCGCTTTTCTAACAATCCTTATGTCGTATTAGCATTATACATACATACATATATATATATATATATATGGCAACACCATAAATAATAATTAATTTTTAATTCTCAATACAACCACTTTTGATAAGTCAATAAATCTTTGCTTTTCTACATCAACTGCTTTTCTACATAATTTTTTAAAACGTTCAAATTGCGAAAATAATCAAAACGAGATCATCGGCGGATACTAATAGTGACGTGGAACAGTTTCCACCGCAAAGTACTCCACCACGAATTCCACTGCCGGCGATGTCTGGGGACAACATTGAGGCTTACTTTTAATTGCTGGAGTTTTGGTTTAAAGCCTCACGTGTTAAATCTGATACAGCCAAATTCAACATAGTACTTGCAATCGTACCTCCCGCAAAATTACTAGAGATGCGTACTCTTATTGAAGATACACCAGCACGGACAAATTAAACTACATTCGTCGTAGAATCATTGAAAATTTCGCCGCGAGTCAACAACGCCGTCTTCAACGTGTATTGAAAGAGCTTCCACTGGGTGACCGAAGGCCGAGCGATTTGTACAACGAAATGCGACGAATAGCAGACTCAACGCTCAGCGAGAGCATACTTTGGTTCAGCCGTTTGCTACCGTACGCACAAGCAGCTATCATCGCCACTAGCATTTCAATTAGCGAAAAAATTAAAATCGCTGATCCTATCACAGAATGCTTATTTTTTTTGAGGTTAGATCCGAATCAAAATCGCAGGGTGAGTAACTGATAATACGAAACGAAATTGCTGCTCTTTCGAAAACCGTAGGATAGTTGATGCGGAATGTTAAATTCACCGGACGGCAGTGCAGTAGATCTACTTCACGTAGAAGACCGGTAATTCAACATACGTGATATCATGCAAAATTTTGTGCAAATGGCACTAAATGTCCCCAACCGTGCTTGTTGACTCCAGTATCCAGTCCAAGTCAATACGCCAGATCGGCTAATACCTTATCAGAACCCGGAAAACACTCTGCTAATCCAACAGGTCGTCGCCTTTTCATTTACGACACTTCAGCGAAAATTAGTTTTTTAATAGATTCAGGAGCAGCTATATCCGTCATACCGAGGTCTACGAAATTACCCAGAGCACATCCATTATCTTTGTCATTGTTTGTCGCAAATGGCTCTCTCGTACAAACATACGGCGAAGTCATACTTATGTTAAATCCTGGTCAAAACGTCGTGTTTAGTAACACAAAATAGACATCCAACGAATATATCAACTATAAATTTTACACAAAATTTTTCGGATATTTTAAAGGAACTCTCTGAGATCACATGTCCGTTACGGCTTGGCATACGTACGAACATGTCAGTAGTTCATCATATTTCAACTACTGCACCTCTAGTATGCGCACGACAACAACGTTTATCACTGAAAAAACTCGCAGCTGCACGTGCAGATTTTGAACTCTTGATCAATCTCGGTATTTGTCGTCCTTCGAATAGCTGGGCCAGTCCTTTGCATTTATCTCGTAAAGCTGACGTATTTGGAGACCCTGTGGAGATTATAGGGGTTTGAATGATACTTATCACGATTCCTGACCGCTATCAGCTTTTAATTAACGAAGTACTTCGAGGCTTGGATTTTACATTTGCGTATTTAGATGATGTTTGCACCGCAACAAAATCGATTGATGAAGACAAACAACATTTTCGTATTGTATTTAACCGTTTTCGAGATTATAATTTAACGATCAATGTTGCCAAATCGCAATTCGGAGTATCTCAACTCAATTTTTAGGTAATTCGATTACGAAAGACGGTATTCGCCCATTGTCAAGCCGCGTCGATGCACTAACAAACATGAAACCGCCCAAGATTGCAAAAGAACTTAACTCAACTTTTATCGGAGATTTCTTCCAAACGCCTTAAAGTTACAAGGCCCTCTTTTAGCCATGATTCCTGGAAATAAGAAAAACGACAGCACTATCTTAAATTGGAATGAAGAAAGCCCAATTAGCAACTCAGAACTTTCATTGTGGGTGAATGCATCCGTTTTTCCGCTGAAGCAGTTTTAAATAAAATGGTAGATGACAAACTTCAACTACTAGGAATTTTCTCAAGAAAGTTTTCATCCGCTGAAATGCGATAGAGTACGTATGACTGTGAGTTAAACCCGCTATACAGCGCCGTTCGTCATTTTCGTTACATGTTAGAAGGTCGTAACTGCAACATTTACACCGGCCATAAGCCACTTATATTCGCATTCAGACCACAACTGCATAAGGCTTCAGATCGTCAAGTTAGACAAATGGTTTTCATATCGCAAATCACTCCTGATATCCGACATGTTCAGGTAAAAGAAATGTAACCGCTGATCTATTATCGCGAATTCAATTACTTACGACCGCCATTATTGACTACGACGCCGTCGTCGTAGTCCAATAGAACGATGAAGAGATATTAGCACACCTAAATGGCAGCATTCGACACTTACTAGAACTAAAATCTTTTATGTTACCTCCAAGTACTAAAAAGGATTTTTGTGATACATCCACAGCACAAATTCGTCCCTTTGTAACATCAAAATTTCGACAAACTTTTCTTCGGGTACACACAATCTGTCGCACCCCGGCACGCGCGCTACTGTCAAGATGATGGTCGACAGATTCGTTTGGCCAGGCATTGCGAGAGATAATAGATCTTTTGATAGATGCTGCATACAGTGCCAACGATGTAAAGTTATTCGACACAACAAAAGCTTATTCAAATGCAGAATAAATCCCAGTTGCCGATTCGGTCAGTCCGTTTCCAATAATCGAACGATTTACGCGATGGCCAGATGCCATTCTGATTCCCAACATGACAGCTCGAGTTATAGCAAAGGCCTGGCTAACCGGCTGGATTTCCCGTTTTGGACTACCCATCAACATAACGTCGGATCTCGGTCAGTTTATCTGGGACCCTACAAAGTTTTGAGCCGTTCACCTAAGTATTTCGAAGAAGAAATAGAGGAGAATAAAGTTAAAGTTTCCATGGATCGTCTAAAGCCAGTTTTCATCACACCACCTACGACTCTAGGCGGAGGGTATTAATAATTAATTTTTAATTCTCAGTACAACCACGCGTCTTGACATTTTGTTTATCCTTTTTTATATTCTATTGTACGTAATTTTGATATGTCAATAAATTTTCCCTTTTCTACATTAACTGCCAAGAAAGTAGCATGTACCTACCATCGCATTTACTATATATGTATATATATATTATATATATATATATATTATGTATAGATATTATCACCCCTATTCTGTGCACTTGACAAATTCAACATATTTCTAATTTGTCAAAATTTGAAATTTATCAAGCTTTTCGTATTCTGTGTCTGTAATAAAAAGCTCTTTTCTTTATAAGTTGTTAAGATGTCAAATGCTCTTGACAGTGCTCGTTATGAATTAAATAACTGATTGTACATCTTGTTGTGATAATGGAAGATATTTTACTTTTGTTATTATTGTTAAACGAAGATGAAAATTGTGAGAATAGGAATCGCGCGCGGTATTTAAAATGTTTACGATAGCAATCTAATTTCTTTGAGCGAAAATACCCTTGGGCAAAATTTTCGATTAACTCGTGAAATTTGCCGCCGCCTAATTGATGAACTAGCCCCACTCGATAATCAGAAAACGTCCATACCTTTAACTGTAATGGTTCTTGCAGCTTTGAACTTCTTTGGACACGGCTCATACGAGTGTCAGGAAATGTGTAGGTAACAACGTCAACTTGCCCATGAGTCAGTCGCCCCTTTCGAGAAGTGTGCGGGCTGTAGCAAAACTTATTATGAAGGTGAAGGGAGGAGAAATAAAGTTTCCCAGTTCAAAATAGGAAGAAACTTTTTTAAAAACGCGGCAAGTATTATTGTAATATAAATAATAATATACTAATCTAAAGTAATTTATTTGATATATATTCCAGATTTTTTAGAAATTTTTGGAATAAAAAGCACCATAGGAGCAATTGTCTGCACGCATATTGATATCAATATAATTTGAATAGAAATCAACTGTTTCTATTTACATTATTTTGTTCACCACACTTGTGGGGAAAAGCTTTGCGAATTGAAGCTTTAATTTTATCAAGATTGTCACAGAATACCGAAATATTTCTCGCTTGATAAGTATTTGAGTTAATTTTCAATATTTAATTCATTTGTCAAGTGCACAGAATAAGGGTGTATGTAGTATGTATATATAAAATTGCTTAGTTTCCGATCCTATGGTTGACGTTTTACACCTTAACATATTTCTCCCTTTAAAATGTTCGGTTGGCCCCGAACATAGCCTATCCTTACTAGTTTTTACTATATTAATTTTGTATGTTAGTTTGTACTATTTTTACATATTAAAAGAAAAAATAAAAAGTTCATTTCAATAAATAAATGTTATTTTTGTTTATGAACTAAAACGTACCATGTTTTATTTGACCCCTTGAACTTTTAGCAATATTTAGTTAATTCGCACTTTCTATGGTTTCAGTATAAAGAGTATCAACTTCTATTACTATATAGGGAGGTGAAGATCACAGCATGCGTTTAATATTTGCACCATTTTTTTCTGCGGTGTAATGTGTAGTAGTTCTCTAACGGCCGGTCGTACAATTTTAATGTGATTACCTCTTCAATTACTCCTGGAATTCCAGATATTCAAAAAAAGAACGTTTCGCTATATTTTGCTAATCCTAGAAATTGCAAAAGTTATATATTTTGGACACAAACTTTTAACACAGAGAACGAAAATTTCTTTTGGGCTAGTCCTGTATGGTAACGTTGTCCAATTTCTTGATATCATTTCTGAACCAGAAATGAACAATGTTTAATTTTTTTTTTTGCTCATAGTAGTATTTAGACGATGATTAAGCGGAAGTTTTGTATCAAACTATTTTTTGGGAGTAAGAGCATAAATAAGTGTCCGTCCCTTTATTGTTTACGCTTCTTTATTATTATTTTAGTTTTCATTTTCCTTTGTTTTGGAGAGTAATGTCAAGTATATTGGAAATGTATCAAGGCCAGGGGCGAACGCAGGGGGGGTTTTGGGGTGTTAAAAATGGACTTCTTTTGAAAATTAGTTCTGAACTGAAAAGTCACCAATAAGGTTACTATTATTTTTTTTACAGTTTATTGTTAATCATAATACAGGAAAAATAAAAACTCATTCATTATGACTTTCAGTTTTCGTTCCATGAGCAAACTGTTGTGAAATAAATTTAAATTTAAAAAAATTATGCTATTTGCAAAAAAATACTTGAGTGTCTTAACTAAAATGTCTATATTTTTAATAAAAACAACCAGAAAAAAACTGGTCTGAATTAGATACACAACTTTACTTATTATTTGTTTTTCATTTGCTGAATTTAGAATGTGGAAAAGGTTAAAAATCTTTTCTTCAGATTATATTTTCTAACTAAAATTTTGAATATATTTTCAGGAACTGGTTAAATCAAACAAAGATATCCAAAACTTTTTTAGTGCATCGTTTTTTAAAGATTGAAGCAAAAATCCCTATATCTGTCGCTTCAAGTGAACGCTCGTTTTCCTCACTTCGCAGGCTTAAAACACATTTAAGAAATAAAACTGGAGAAGCACGCCTGAACGGAATGGCTCTCTTGAATATCCATAGAGATATAGACGTGACGGAGGAAGAGTTTTTAAATGTTATGGCCCAAAATAAAAGAAGATTAGACTTCAATTTGTGAATAAAATAATGAAACATTGTCTTTTTACATAAACAACCCCCCCCCCCCCCAAATTTTTTTCCTGCGTTCGCCACTGATCAAGGCAAATACTGTGCAATCCTGTTTACAAAAGGAATGTGTTAGAGAGTACCGATTCACAACGAAATTTATTTTCGCAACGCCTTACAGAGTAACCCCCCTGAAAGTAGACAGCTTTGATCCTTGCAAGTTGCAAGAGCATAAAATGTTCGGTTATACCCCAACGCAGCCTTTCCTTATTGTTTTAATAAAAAATTTTGACAAGACCTGAAGGTATTTCCCCAGCCGGGATCCTTGCAAGTAGCAAGACTATAAAATGTTCGGATACCTCCGAAATTGTTACTTATTATCAGATAATGAAAATGCCAACTAATTTAATGCTTTACAATAATGCATTAAGATAAGCAAGATCTATAAAAAAAATTTAGAAAATTAAAAAAAATAAAAGCAGAGGACTAATTTTCCAACAAAACTACGAATTTTGCAATTTAAGATATTTTTTTTGCAATGAGTTATAAAATTAATAAGAAAAACAATTTTCTTAAAATAAAAAAAGTAAGAGACCTTTTCGTAGAGCATTTCATTTTCTACAAAATCTAGTAAACGAGATATTTTTTAAGTAGTTGGAAGGAAGATTTGAATTGAATACAAATGTACTTATGGCTTTTTTAATTTGAACAAAATAACACAAAGTATTTAAGAATAAAATTATATAAGCTCAAAGATTTTATATATGTATGTACATATGTATGTGAATATGCAAATATATTTTTCTAAACGACTGCAAGGGGCACTTCCAAGAAAACGACCGCTAGCAATAAGTTAGGAATATATCGACAATATAAAAAAAAATGTATTTCTTACACATATTTAGATATATCATTCATATACATACTTAAGTATGTATAATTAGTATAAATGGAAAATTAATTTGCTGTAACTTTAAGTCGAAATAATTTTATATGATTCATTGAAACAAGTTATGTTAAAGTTATACGTTATTTTTTTTTTTTAATATTTCTTTATCCATTTCCATTTTTATGACAGTGAAAAATTAAATATTTTATGCATACATATCTATTGCACGTTACAATTCTCACAAGTTCATACATGTACATATGTATGTATACATATATAAATTTTGGTTAGGTGAATTTTACATCGTATATTCAAGTATTTCAATTTCTGCGTAATACCCTGATACCTTATTATATAAATACGGATGTACATACAGTTTAATAATTACATCTTTATATACAACGCTGACATACAGTGTGTAGTTGTATTATACGATGGGTTAAATGTAACACATACACTAATATAACATTGTATATTATATCATTTATAGAGAGATATTCTGCAATTTCTTAGCATTGACGCTTACTCTGTATTTTTATTGGCCGCCCTTTTATTTTATATACAATAACGATTGGCCATTGAGGTTCAGTCAGAGTAACATGACAACATAAGGTAATGTTGTTCACCACTCTTGCATACGAAATATTTATTATCATTCCTATCTAGTTTGTGATCACCTATAGGCACGTTTCTTCTCTTTCTTACTCAACAGTTTCTCTATTCGACTACACTAACGATCACACAACTAGACTGCTACAGTAATAAAAACATCTTGATCAGTACAACTTAGTCACCCTTAGGAAAGAAGGCAATACAACTAACAATGATCCGACTATGACGCCGTTCGAAGTAAGGAAGGTGAGGCCAAATTACTTCAGTGTCAGTTTGGCGATAGCATTGAATCGGGTAACAGTATTATTTGTACTGTTAAATTATTTGAAATTTAACTGCAATTTTCCAAAGCAAATACCTCTCCCTTTAAGTTCCAAAAAATTGTAATTAATATTTGTGCACAAAAAATACATTTATAAATGTATACACCTACATACGTATATACATATATATGAATGGATATGTGAGAAAACTCGTATTTATTATAGTAGTTAAATTCTTTATATTGAAATTGTGCAAAGTTGTTTGATATATAATATTAAAAAAAATTTCTTCCGAATTCAAATAACTATAAGTAAATAATAAACGTCTACAATAAAATTCAAATAAATTATTATATGTGAATATTTTGTTGTAAAGAATTATTGATGGTGAAAGTTGTATGGAATACAGAAGTTATATAGAATATGGAATAACTGAATTTTGAAGGATTTGAAAGTGAAAGTGTATAAGCAAAAACTACTGAAAGTATTGACAATTTTAATGGGTGATATATTGTTTTAATCCGTGCTACAATATATTTATAGTTACAGTAACAAACAAAAAATCAAATAAACGAAAACTACGTAAAAGTTAATTACAAAAATGGACTTATCTGCAGTGCTTTACGTATGTTTAATAGCATTGTGCACATCAACGGGAAGTAAACCGAAACCTGGTCGAGGAAAAGGATCCATGTGGTGGTTAGTCTGCAATATTGCATAAAATATTAAAATAATAATAAGAATTTAAGTTCGCTTCTTAAGTCTTTTGTTTATTTTTAAGAAAGAAACTCGGCATAAATGGATAAACCCAAAACATATACTTTTAAACAAATTAAAATATTATAGACCGCAATTCAGTTTTTTTTTTGCTAGAATCTGTACTTTCTTACAGTGTGAATCACATTTTATCTAAAAGGGGAAAGCGAATATAGATACACATACAAATACAAACACATACATATGTATAGATATAAATATACATACATATGTATATGCATAAGAATCAATACTGAACAAGTAACAGTAGACAAAAGATAGTAAAGGTCATATGCATTCGTTGATTTTAGAAACTATAAAGCCTTAAAATTTCATGGAAAATGAAATTGACAATAAATGTGTATGTACATACTAGGTAGGTAGGTGGGTAATATTACAACCGAATCTATTGCAAAGATGCTCCAATATAATTTATTTTTCTTTTTACAAAAGTTTTTAAACAGAGAATTAAGTATTTATGTGTTGATACAAGTGCCCTGATATTGTTTAATGTATCCATATAATTTTAAATTTATTTCAAGATATTACATACAGATATATAAATAATCAAACTACTGAGATAATAAAATTAGATGTATAAAAAAATATAATAATTTGCTCTAAAACACATCTAACTAATGTGAACATATTTTCTATATCTAAGATTCTTTAGCTCAAAAGAAGGAATATGGAGCTGAGTACATAGCAAAGGAATCATCAGTTTCATTCTTCCTTTTTTCGATCTAATGAATCAGCTTTCATTGCAAAACAAGTGTTGATACATATGTAATATAGTATTTATACAACCAATATTTATTAGCAAATAATTAATTATATGAAATTATTTATTATTGCTTTCTTATTCTAGGGGTATAGCTAAAGTGGGCGAACCAAATAATATATCACCACTTAGTTCAGGTATTATGTATATGGATCCCGCCATTCATTCTACACTAAGGCGAAAACAACGACGCTTAGTTCGTGATAATCCTGGCGTACTGGGTGCACTAGTAAAAGGTGCCAACCTTGCTATAAGTGAATGTCAACATCAATTTCGAAATCGGCGTTGGAACTGTTCAACAAGAAACTTTCTGCGTGGAAAAAATTTGTTCGGCAAAATTGTCGATAGAGGTAACTACTCATATTATGAAAGTTGCAAACTTTTAGAAATATTATTATTGTCCAAATTTAACATTCATGGTTTCATACATGTGTATGTATTTGGTCATAATCCATTTAGACATCTCAAATTACAAATTTTATACAATATCTTTTAAGTTAATAGGCGGAAAGCAAGTAGCATTTATCTGAACACTTATTTCTTTTTCAAAAGAGATTTCGACCACACTCGAAGTTCGAAAACCTCACAGTAGGATGCTGCCAATACCTGATTTAGAATACGCTTTTTGCATTATTAACACATACAATTTTCTTATTCACAACAAATGTAATAAGAAAACCATTCTTTAGCTGTCAGCACTCATGCTGTCTGCGCTGTTGTGCGCCTTTGCTGTGTAACTAATGAAATTGTCATTTACAACGTAATAGGTGGCTTCTGTTGCCTTAAGACAATTTGGCAATCTTCTGAATTGCTGACAGTTTGATGCATGTCCAATTTACTCCATATTCATACACCCAATTGTATGTACCATATAAGTATTCAACCATCTGTTATTATCTATATTTTTTGAAGCCTGACTAAATTCTGGGCCCAAAACTGACTGCTAACCACGACCACACTAATTTTCAACACAATTTTCTATATTTTCACACTTATTGTACATAGTTTATTATCCGTAATTATATGTAAATGCTTACTTCTCATGTAAACAAGAAAGATTTCTCTAGGTGCGTATCCTACATATGTTATATAGTATAATGACACTTAACGATTTCAGTTTAATGCTAAAGTAAATAATACTGCCCTGCAAAAATATTGTTACTCTTACTATACATGATTTTCATCATCTTTAATCTAAAAACGAACTTATCAAAGAAACAAAAATAATAAAAAACTGTAACCTCGCTAAAACTTATTTTAAATGTACATATGTACACTAGTTTAAAATCTTTTTGAAAAATATAGACGTAATAGAAACAAGCAACTTGCAAAAATCAAAGCCGGGGAAATACTTTAAGATGTAAAACCAATCATTTACAGTTAAGTCAACCGGATGTTCGAATATCCTGATATTAGTTATATGGGGGCTAGGCCAAGCTTTTGCTCAAATTTAACTATTTTTGGCACAAAAAACACTGTTATGTGTAAAACACGCTCTTTTATTTTCATTGGGATAGCTCACATATTGCCGATATATGCGGCACAATGCAACCGAAAGTATTGGTTCGATTAAACCCTTTTTTGATATACATACGCACATAACATTATAAGGAAAGTAGTATCCCTTAATTTCAGTTATATATATCACACATTAACCGACATTTTCGATCAAAAGTCAACTATAGGTATTGGGGTCTAAATATTCGGCATTTATACCGTTATATGAGTTCGTCCATTTTCACAATCTTGGTAGGAATTCTTATAATATTCGTGCTGAGCGAATTTGGTTGTTGTAGTTTAAGTGGCTTAGGAGACATACACATTAAACTTATAAGACGGCGAGGCCACGCCAACTTTTTCAAACATTTTTTCCCAAAGGTGAACTTAGCTACAGCGATCCCCTGTACAAAATATGAGTTTTATATTTATTTCTTAGTTAGGGCACTTTATATGTTTTCGGTTAAGGGCGATTTGTGGGCGTAGTAGTAGTCCGATTACGCCCATCTACGAACTCGAACTTTTTTTGTACTAAAGAACCTGCATATCAAGTTTCATCAAAATTTCTCAATTTTTACTCAAGTTCAAGCTTGCACGGGCGGACGGACAGACAGACAGTCAACCGGATTTCAACTTTTCTCGTCACCCTGATCATTATATATATATATAACTTTATATCTATCTCGATTAGATTTAGGTGATACGTACAACCGTTAAGTGAATAAAACTATAATACTCTGTAGAGGGCTCAGTGGAATTGTAAAGTTCAGAAGTGTTGAATTATGGAATATTTGACAAATAATGCGGCAGTAATCAACATACATATGTTTTCTAATAATGGAAATAAAAACATAAATACACATACTTATACACATGTGTATAATATACACATACATTTGGTAATAATGAAAAGTTCTTTACAATGGTCTCCGGACATACATATATATGTATGTATATGTATATATATACATATATATGTATATATATAGTTATATATATGTATGTATATATATGTATATATGTATTTATATATATATATATACATTTATAAGACAGTAAGTATTGAAATACAAGGAGTATGTGTAAACTGTATAATCATACGTTTTAACTGGATTTACCATGATAACATCCTCTTTTGTCTTGCTGGATCAATATACCATGTTAAACAAATATAGACACACGACCTTTAAACTAAAGCAGCTTAAATAACAGGAATAACAAACATATATTGTTGTGTCTTCAAATAAATAATGCTCAACAGCACTAGAAACGAGATACATGTCAATGTTCATTTTTAAGTGGTTAAACACATACATAGACCGTACATAAGTAGTAATACATCCATTCAAATGTATGTACGCGTGCGGATCTTTTACAAATTGGGTGCTGCTTTAAAAAGGATCAACAACTGCAAGTAGTGATCAAAGATGATACAAGTGCTTGCGCCACGAAAAGGGAACATGTAGTATATTCCCAATTGTCCACAAGAAAAGTCCCTAATATTGCACAAAACAATTGGGTGAAATGCAGACGTCCGGACTAGGACTCTTTCCAACAATACCAAGTAGGCCACGACTGAATGAAAGGAGCATTAAGTATTAGCGGAACTGCAGCTGAACCCAATCTTACAATTAAATCATATACATGAATACATATTTGTATTTAAATATTCACAAATATATTCTGTCAGTAAATTGAAATGTAATAGGAAATACTCAACTATACAATACCTATTGTATTAATGTTCGCCGGCAGTTTCAACTAAGTAGAGCAACACCCACATATGTACATATGACAGGAAATGTTCATGCCCGTCTTTTATTGTTGGATCAGTTATGAATATACCAATATAAAAATCCAAAACTTTTGTATTTTACGTTACGTAAATGTGTGCAAAATACACCAATAACGAATATTCCACAATGTATCTTATTAATATGTATGTACATACATATGTACATAAGAAAAATTACAATTTCTGCGAAAGCTAAGGCGTGGAACCATGAAATTCGCCAAAGTATTAATCATACATTACTCAATGGAAATATCTATTATTGGATGTGTGTTGTATTACTAAACGTTAACAATTACTTGAACCACAAATAACAGTTTTAATAGAAGATCAAGTAATAAAAACATACATACATGTATGGTGTAAATATGTATGTATGCAAAGGATTTTAAGCTAAAACGTACGTTTATTGCGTCATATTTTTATTATTAAAAAAATATATATACCTTAAGTATGTAGGTATATATAAATAGTTACATTTTTTGACGTACAAAAATCATGATGTTGAAAGTTTCGTGTACGTTTGCACATATCGACCAGGTGCGCATGCCCTTTCTTATCTTTAGCAAACTATCAAAATAATCTGAACCGTGCGTCTCCTTCCCTTATTTGAGCTACAATATATATACATACGTGCGATTTAGGGATGTTGGCAGTTTTAGAACATCGATACCTACGAGTTTATATAGCTAGTGGTTCAGTTTATCGACAATATAAACATTTCATAATTTTAAAACGTTTGTTGCATTTCGGAATATTTACAAAATAATTTGATTCCCTCACTAAATTTTTTACGGTTTGCATCTTGTTTACATAAAGCGAAATTTGAAATAATTAAATGATTATTTCTTATATCACTGAAACCATGTTAAGCCGAACAAACACAGAAAATTATTTTTATTTTCTGACTTGTTTAAAGTTTCTACATATGTACATGTGTACGTACATATATTTTAATATTGATTATTCCATATTCACAAGAGGTCATGTGTAGTTGATGTTTTGATTTTATGGATGTATTTTCTGCTGCATGATACATGCCGTATTTTTCTAGCCAGATCCATGTGTACATATGTACGAAGGTCCAATATTGTTATTATGATGCTTATATATTATATACATACTTCTCATTTTATCGTGACATATAGGTCGTACACGGGCGCACGCCTTTCAAACTAACATCATCATTCCCATTCCATGCTAATATTTACATACATACTTATGGTAAATACATATACATACATATTACTAAAAGCGAATACTCTAACTTCCTTCCGCATGCGGCTTATCAAAACTGAAATCATTTTACCTCAAAACAATAAAAAAAATTTAAAAGGTAAATATTTCGGTGTGGCAAGTGTATGTACGGTAAATATTAGTTTAAATATGTGGGAAATGAAATTTAATGCAAACAACGTGTGCGCATTTAGTAAGAATTCGATAATACCATATAAAAATGAAATTCTGGGCCAATTTTAATTCATTTCTTTTAAAAGTGTTTTTTTCTGAGAAATATATAATTTATATGAAAAAGTATGTACTCCATACGTATATTGTGTAAATATCACACATCCGTCGAAAGGCGTGTTATAAATTTTTTCTTACCCATACACAAACTCATCTAGCGAAAAACAAATAATTATAGTATACTAGAGGACCCGTCCACGTTTCACTGTGGCTGATATGTACATAGAAAATACTACTACTACCATATATGTATATGATTTATATTAGTTGGATTATAACTATTAGTTAATGAAATCCAGTATTTTTGTTTAGCAACTTGTGTTAAGTTTTCAAGCGGTGTGTGACAATAGAAGCATAGCTCCATCATTTCCCACTGGAGTCCAATCGACAGTCATTGTAGTGGACTCCACATGATGAACCGGTCCTCAGGCGTGGAAAGAAAATGTGCGAGGGAAAGGTTATGACATCAGTTTTTTGGAATGCACGTGGTATAATACATACTCAACGACTGAGTACTGAGCCAGTTATTTCAGAGCGTATTTGGTTGCAGTTCTTTTCTACTATTCCAAATACTTAGCAATTGTATTCCTTTTTAGGGAGAGTCTGTTTAAAATTGTACGCATATATTCAAATGATTCCTACAAACATGAATTTGAAACTTCGAACCATCAAATGAGTAGTTATTTATTTGACTTCAATATCTACAATCAGTTTTAAAACTTCTACTAAGCATGTTTGCTCATATAAAATAGTATATCGCAGTTTTTTATCCTTTTGATAAAAATAGATACCTACCTAAATAAAACTTCAAAATGACTGCATTCTTTAGGCTCATACCAATATTTGCATACACGGTGCAACTAAAGTACAATAAATACTTGTAGAGGTTTTGTTCTGAAAGTAGTAGGACTGAGTCAATTTAAAAAAAAATTGTTGAACCAATCCTTACAACTCTTTAAAAACTTTCAAAATAGGCTCCTTCTGCGTCGATGCACCGCTCCCAGCGCGATTTCCGAGCATTGAAGGCATTCTACGGAATAGCCTTGGGAGCCGAGATGTATGCTGCTTGGATCCCTCTGTTATCTCAAACGAAAAGGAAAATTGCCTCTTTGTCTCGGGTCATACTCAAAAAGCCATGCCTCGTCATCCGTGATTACGTTATTTAAAAATTTGGGGTAACTTTCACACATGTTCAAATTTTCATGCCACACTTCCACTAGCCGCAATTTCTGGTCATCAGTGAGCACTTTTGGGATTATCTTCGCGTACACCATGCTGTTCAAGTGCTCCATCATAATGTCATGAACCACAGATTTTGATAAATTTCTTATCGGTCCTCCAAAAAGGCCATCGAAACATGCCACTTCTTGCTAAAGCAACATATGGGTAAGCCTGTTTAATCATATCAAACGTCTCTGTTGCAGATTTACCGAGTTTCGAGTTACCGAGTTTCAAATAGAATTTAATCGCGTAGTGGCTGGCACCACTCACAGAAACACGTCGCGCTAAAACGTTTGTCCTGACTCCAGGTGCTCGGAGACAACTGACCAGCCGCTCATTCTTTAGCTAGAAACGCCCTCTACCGAATCCAGTCGGTGGGCGCACGCTCCGAAATACAGTTACGGCGAAAGAAAATCAGTCCTATTACATTCCTGTAAAATCAAAACCTCGTTTTCACAAACCGAATGTTGCAAATGATATTTGTTTTCAATTTAAATGTAAATATTTTATTTCCCAAAAATTTTAGTTTTATTGAACTAACATGAGTGTTGCCATGTGTGTAAAACTGATTAAAAGTGAGCTTTTAAGGTATAATTCAGACTCAAAAGAATGAAAAAAAAAGTTGTCTGTGTACTGTTTTATTACTTTAATTTATTAATTATAGTTAGTTTTGTAGCATATACTTAATCGAATAAGCAAGGCTGTAATTAAAATAATATTGGTAAAGTAACACAACATATTAATACAAAAGTTCCACTTTAACTGCAATAGGGAGACTGTTACGACACCTTCCAGAAGGATGATTTCAACTGGTCGTTGGGAAAGATGCTGACGTTTGATTTGGAAGAAATATCAAAAGTAGTCAGTTGCAATCCGTATTTTATCTTTCTTGATTATTTCGCTTAAAGTTGATATGAATTTCTCCAGGTTAACATTTTTCTGTTTGTCCCTAAAAAGTACCAAAATTGTCCATAAATATACTGACAAATTTATAAAGCTTTCACCTTCAATCAAATTTCACACGTTAGGTTAGGTATATTGGTAAAGTTACGACCGATCTCACGTGGACAGCTAGAAACGACCGTTTGCTGCAAATCTTTGTCGCTTATCGACAAAGCGTCTTGAGACTGTCCCAAATTTGTTGAGGCGGCCAATATTAACTCCAATTTGCTGCAGTTTTCAGCGATTTCGCTATTACTAGGCACACTCCTTAACTAAGTTTTTCTTTTTCAAATTATATTATAAATTTTTACCGGCTTTCAGAACAAGGTATTTCAATCCGATATCACATCAAAACTACTCCATTTCTGACAGCTACATTTGTTTTTAAAACAAAGTTGTATATATTGTTAAACCAAATAAAGTTAATTGCATACAATATAAATTTCCATGAAGCTCTACATAAAAAGGAGTACTGTGTCATTGTTGGGTCCTTTTATTTGCTGCATAATAGCTCATAAAAATAAAAATACAGTAAAATTGGTAGCAAACAATCTGTACCAATTAATCTGTACTTTTTGCAGTATTCTTTCAACTTAACTTGCTACATTCAAATTAATAATGAAACTTAAGCTGTCATATAACCGGAATTTCAAAGACAAGTGCTATTAGTCTTTACAGAAATATATAATTATCAAAGTTCTAGATCTACATCGAATTTTATTTACATGAATCTACATATACTTATATACATACATATTTATCGTATCGTATCATCTTTTTTTTTTTTTATAAAATTTCAGTGTTTTTATGCGCGAATGACGATACGAAAAAGTTATGTAAAATTTTGTAAAATGCAAATTGTCTGAATACTACTTATACCAATATTAATTATCTAAAATGCTTTAAGACAAAGTGATGTCGGCATGTTTAAGAACAAGTAAAAGTAGCAAGGTAACGCTATTTACGGAAGTGAGAAGTATTAAATACTTATTGCAACTCCTAAATGTTATTTTCCGTCACATATAATATTCTTCGAATAATATGTGAAACCTAAAAATAATAACATCAGAAGAGACTAAAATATTGCTGTTTTATACTATTGTTTAATTTAGCTTGTGGGAATAATATTTATACATATGGTACATGCATTGATAGTTGAATACGTATCCAAACATGTACTAGGTATGTTCCAATGTCGTCAGTTAGATCAAGTTTAAAAAATGTATTATTTATAAAGCTTTCAAATTTGTCACTTAAAATTAGTGTATACTCTATTAGTAATGTTTAAGGACAGCCCTATGATTTCTATATACACATACATATATATGTATGTATTGTAACGCTTATATTTTATTTGCTGTCACTTTAATGTTCATTCATAATGGATATGCTCCTATTTCGCATTTTGTACATTCATTATTTTATAAACATTTATTTTCTTTCAGGCTGTCGTGAGACTGGCTTTATTTATGCCATCACCAGTGCCGCTGTCACACATTCGATTGCGCGCGCCTGCAGCGAGGGCTCCATTGAATCGTGCACCTGTGATTATAGCCATCAGTCGCGATCGCCGCAAGCGAGTCACCAAACAGGCAGCGTAGCGGGTGTTCGCGACTGGGAATGGGGAGGGTGCTCGGACAATATCGGATTTGGTTTTAAATTCTCACGTGATTTTGTAGACACTGGAGAACGCGGCCGAAATTTGAGAGAAAAAATGAACTTACATAATAATGAAGCTGGCCGCAGTGTAAGTATTATTTGCTAAAGATAGAATTTATTTATTTTTGCATACACGCAAAGTTAAATATATTGAACTGATGTTAAATTATTGCTACCAATTGTGAAATAGGAGAAAATAATATGGAGTTATTTGCCGCTTTTTATTTACGTGTGTGTATAAACAATCTCCTTGAAATCCAAACTTTTGCTTATAATAATGTTAATCATGTTATATAAGTATCGACTTGAAAAATAATTACTAGTTACACCGATCAAACATCTCATTATAGGTATTCATGTGTGGTAGATCATCTTGTATTCGTAATAAAAAGATAGTAAATGGTAATGACAATTAAAAAGAGAAGCTACTTCATGGTAATCGTATATACTGTACTGACAAGTACAACAACTCCAATGACTATAAAGACAACATTTTTATGGCCACTTTAGCAGTCTGTGTTAATTGCAATGCTGCTTGATAGCGTATTCACTATTACACTTTTTGAAACTACAACCATGGCAGAGAATTTGAGTGGATTGTTTCCAATACAATTAACCCGTTTATAATTTGCACAAACAAGTATAATGTGTGTACGTAAAGATATTATTTTGTATCTTCTTCAATTACATGCATATACACTTATAAACAATATACTATATTTGTACCTAGTTCGATTCGCCGATGTACATACATATGTATATGTATGCATGAACATTTGAGCTTAAATCGTAAAATGTGTAATAGTTCATTTGCTCTTGATTTATACTTTTCGTTTTTATATTTTTTATTTGAAGTTACTGCGTTGTTGCTCTGAATCCGTGGGGTAATAAATACATACTGCACTTCACAGCGTTTATTGAACACGCAACGTGAGTTGGTGGCCAGTCGCTTTTTTCATGTCCGCCACACACAGATTCGATTCCTACCGTGCAGCTTGCTGCTAACCAATATTAATATGTTGACAGCATTGCTGGTAGGAAAACTTAAGCGCCCACAAAAAAGAAAGTTTTCATTGTGAGTAGTATAAGACTTCATATAAACACAGATATTTATAGAGACATAAGCGACCGCGGTAACAAAAAAATTTTTAGTGCTCTACTACTCTGTGAGAATTAAGTTCAATTTCTGCCTAGCAAGTAAAGACCTATATATATATACTATATATGTATGTATATAAAAATGGGTTATTGGTAATTGACTAATAGGTAATTATTACATTGTATTGGTTAACATGTAATAATATACAATTACTAAATATAAACTACTTGTATTCTTTAAAAAGAATATTTTCGTTAAAATAACGTTAAAAATTTTTGTTAATATTTTTCTAAAACGTTTAATACTTATATAACCTACACCTTTGTATAGGGGCAAACATGTGTATTTATTGTACAATCTGTATTGATTTGTCTTTTTGTTCTTATTGTGGTTTTTAAACTTTGCATTAACCACTAATCGCTTGCGCAATTAATACCCAATTGGATCATTTATTCTCCCTCTCTAGTGCGATTTGTATGAGTAATATTTTTATAAATAAACTTCTTTTAGTTTTTTTTGTATAATGTCATAGTATACCTGCGCTTGCGCAGTGGAAAATTATAAAGAAGTCTGCATTTGAGATCCACCCGTATACAAATGTACATGAAATACACATATGTATGTACATATGTATATACATATGTATCAATATCTTAAAATTAAGTTACATTCCCTTGTCAACTAGCGATTCATTCTGTTGCTCTCCATTCGTCGATTAATTCTTCTCTCCACTGTTATTAATACGTTGCCACGGTATTAAGCTTTATTGATCGTGTTACAGAGATGGCCTACCTTATGTGTTGATACTGATACTATTGCTACTTTGGTTGTTTTGAAAATATCAACAAGCGCATAAAAATTGGGCTCATGCTGCGCTGTTTTTTGCTTAATAAGGTAACATTTGCGTGAATGCCCGAACACATCAGGCAATTTTAAGAGAGCCAATGAAGATAGTATATCATGAAGGTTGCAGTTAACTTCACGATGATCATAAAAAAAACTTCTAACTAACCACTTCTGAAAATTTGAATTTCAAGGCATTCAATATACATACATACATATGTATGTACAGGGTCGGATTCAGAAATCGTTTTTGGGGGGTAGTCGGTAACTTTTTGCCTAATGTCTTTTTGCTTCTGCACTGCCAGTGATAATGTTCACCTTTGAGCTTCAAAGGCCGCAGGACGATGTCTTTATTCAAAAGGCCTTTGAATTTATCTATCAAGCAGTCAAAAAGTTTTCCATTTCCTTAGTTTTCAAAGCTCATACTTTTTCTGAAAACTGCAAACTCAGTTAAAATCCATACAATACTTCTCTAGAAAAGTGCGAATACAAATCTTCGCCGATTGTATCCAACAGAGGAATGTACACTGAGATCACGTGACATTGTTCACAAGTTATCACGCAGGAATTTTCGCGTTTTATTTGTCGGAGATTCATTGTCAACTTCTTCGTCAACTTTCAGTCCAGCTGCCATTTTTTCGTACCTAAATAAATGGATCGAAAATATTCCTCAGCTTTTTGTCTTCGGTTTTGGAACGTTACAAGCACGCTGCTTGTTGTTGCTATCATATTTGATGCCTTTGCCAGATGGATCGATTCTTTCTGAAGAATCGCGCTGAGTGAATGAGTTAGAGATAGAATATACCATACATAGACCAAAAATCTCAATTATTAGTTCAAATTTGCACACGGCTGCGATGAGTATCGTTGCTTTTCCTCGCTGTTTCCTTATTTATCCAGTTACTTACTGTTGTTTTTGGAAGTTCAGTTACAACAGTAAAAAACACGCCGTAAAATGTCAGAATGCTCGATGCACAATGGCTTTAGCTTTTGTTTTTTTTATATTGGAAAACTTGGAGGATAAACCGCGGAGATAGTGTCAATCGAACAGATCACAGATGGAGCTGAACGCAGCATTTATTTCAAGTTCTCTATCAAACCGCGCTGTTTCAAATTTAGCACTTTCAGTTACGGAACTGATTGGATTTATTAACAATTTAATCTGCATATGTTGCTACAATTTGTAACTTCAGTGGTTCCTTAGCATTATTTATTATATAAAAAAATGGAAAAATTCTTTTATTTTGTTTCTGACATAAAATGGCAAATTTCTGGATTACATTGCTGTTGCTTTATATTTTTTCTGAGTAGTAAAATTATTATTAAGCCATTTAGCCCTTGGGGGGAAAATGAGGAACATTAGCGCCTTTAAAATCCGCCAATGGTATGTATCATTTGTATACATTTAACAGTTGCTAAAAGGAAATATCTCATAAAAGTTTAATTTTAAGCACATTTGCTTCCATATTGCAGTATTTACTAAAATCGGCAATTAAATTAAGAATTTAAGTGACTAAAATTTGTTCATTCGTACACACCAAAATTATACCAAAATATTTACAGGAATTAGTGAAATAACTTGCAATTTCATCCACAATAATTTAGCAATGACATAGTTGCAGCATCATCGAAAAATGGCGGTGAAAACCTTTGTTGTAGGCTATAATACACTTGTATATTGTTTGAATTAGGTGACATTTCTTAACGTAAAAGTAAAATCATTTGAAGAAATATATTAACTTTTGGTATTGAAATCAATCATACAATAAAATTTTATTTATTTACACATATACAAACAAAAATTACCGATTTTTTGTTTTAACAATTTTAGCATGTACAAGCGGAAATGCGTCAGGAATGTAAATGCCACGGTATGTCTGGCTCTTGTACCGTAAAGACTTGCTGGATGCGATTGGCTAATTTTCGCGTAATAGGTGATAATCTTAAGGATCGTTTTGATGGTGCATCACGCGTAATGGTCAGTAATAGCCTAAGACAAAATGGGAATACAGTACCAAGTAATTCAGCAAATTCAAATGTCATTGGAATGTCTAGTGCGGCTATGAGCCCTAACGCAGCAAGCCCGAATGCTTTCAGCGCAGATCGAATGATTAATGATCATATACCAGACCATTTAATAAAAATACATCCGAATAAATCACCTTTGAATACCGTTAATAACCCAAATAGTTTGTCCCGAAATTCGGTGCGTAGCCGTGGTCGTCAAGGGAAAAAGAACAATAGGTTAGTAGTGCATATAATAGTGCAGACACATACATTTTTCAACCAAATTTTGTTCAAGTATGTTAGTACCGATTATGGTTATTATAAATGATTATTAATAGCAATTTTAATACAAAAACATTACGTATGATACTCTCTCGCTTATGTATAGTTTTAATTTTTCTTTTTCCTGACAGATACAACTTTCAGTTGAAACCGCAGAATCCGGAACATAAGCCACCTGGCCCCAAAGATATTGTTTACCTGGAACAGTCACCAAGCTTCTGCGAGAAAAATTTGCGCTTAGGTATTCAAGGAACACATGGGCGTCAATGCAATGATACATCAATCGGCGTTGATGGCTGTGACTTGATGTGTTGCGGTCGTGGCTATCGTACACAAGTAATCGACGTCATTGAACGTTGCGCATGCACATTTCACTGGTGCTGTGAAGTCAAGTGTAAAACGTGTCGAATAAAAAAAACAATACATACATGTTTATAAGTAGTGATGAGTATTTTTTAAATCTCCGCCCGATACCCTCTGAAGACAGTTAGGACTAAAATTTTTCAAAGGAAATGTATATAAGCTTTAATAAAAATTAAATAAAACGGTTATGGAGTCTGTCACAAATCATTAACAATCGTTGCACTCCAACACAATAAAGTATATTATTAAGTGAGCTAGTAAAAGTATTAATAGAACAAAAATAACTAACGTACAGGGAATAAAGGGTGGGGTTTGAAGATTTGCGGCACCTTTGTCGTTTGTTATACCCCGTTTATTTATTTATTTATTTATTTTTATTAACTTTGGATTACAATCAAGAGGTTGTTCGTTATATAAAAGGACACTACATTAGGTGACCTGTCAATTAATTCCAACGAATATAAACATCAGTATTTCTTTAAATTTGATACCAGTATACACATACATATGTAAATATAAATATGCATACAACCTAGCACTGATATAAAAAAATGATTTATGCACTTAAATATGTATCATATCTAGGAGACACATATGTACATATGTGTGGCCAACGCAATTTTCGTCGATTTCAGTGTAAATATACTTAAAGTTTAGAAGATGATATAAGTGAATTGAAGTGAATATAAGTGAAGTTGGATTTAAGTCCACACATTCAAGCGAATTTGAACGCTGTCTACAGTATTATATTATTTGAATTCATAATCACTAAGTAGAATACATATCTATGTTTTTAAGTAAAATAAATACACATTTTCCAGTTTTCTATTTGTTAGTATTCTAAGTATGTATAAGTACTTGTATACGAATGTTTATGTGAATATTACCTTGCGCCAAAATGGATCTAACCGAAGACTGAGATTTTGTAATTTGCATATTACTTTTGTCCTTTAATTGCAATTTATTTTCATATATGCTTTATCATATATTGTACCATACGGATCCATACATACAAACCTAAACATGTATATAGCAACATAAATTCAAGCTGTACGATTTTATGATCTTACTAAAAGCCTTAAGATAAGTTTTACCGCTTATAATTTTGGTGTTAATTAGTTTGTTGTTTAATAAATACATAATTGATAAAGCTATTCTGAAAAATATACAAAATAAATTTGGAAGCCATCTATTACAAATTTACAAAGGAAAAGTTATTTAGTAAAAAAAATTATAATTTTAGTATTCAAAATGAATAGTATTAAAAAAAATGGGTTTTAAAGAAAAATAAATAATCTATTTTGATTATAAGCTAAAAATATGAATTTAACATTTAAGATAAAAGCCTTCATTTGTGGTCATAATGCTAACCAATACAAGTATTTTGCCAAAGCTTTTGAGCTCAAGAGGTTAAATCGAATGGTGAAATAGAATTAAAATCGTTTGTGTATTTACATTTTGAAAAATGTATTTCAGTTTGAACAAATCGTTCAAATTTAATATGTTTCATTATGTTTATATATACATAAATCCCTAAACATTCTCAAATTTCATATACATACATACACACATATTAATAAATTCCTCAACAAATTTTTTTAGCTCGACAAGCAAAAAACGTACTTAAATCTCTATTATTAATATCTTTTTATTTTTGTAAACGCCTCCTCAGTATGTATGTTGTTTATGAAATAGTTTATATATAGTAAACTAGAAATATAGAATTTCATATGTAAATATATTTATGTAAGTATATGAAAATTACTTAAGTGAATTTGTATTCCTTCACTACAAAATTTGTTTAAATTTATTAGCTAAGCCAAATAAAGTCTTAAATTTAAATACTTTAATTAATTTTTTTCTAAAGGGCTAAAATATGTATATTTGCTTTGCAGACATTTGAATAAAAAGTGTTTTTATGCTAGCGTGTTTACTAAAAGTTGTTATGTTAAAAAAAACTAGAACCATTTCTTGAATAATAAGTCCATCTTTTATTTTCGAGCAAAATAATTCAATTTGGTCAAATAGTCCTAGGTTTTAAAATACCTTGCTTTATGTATTACTTTATTTTGATTTGTTGTCCTCTTAAAGTAATCCTCCTTAGCCTCACTACATTTGTGTCAACGTTTTTTCCAATTTTCGAAACAGTTGTTAAAGTCAATTTCCGGAATAGCATCTAATGCGCCTAGTTATTCACGTTTAATGTATTCAATTGACTCAAAACGGGTTTCACGGAGCCGTTTGAGTCAGAAGTCACACGGAGCTAAATCAGGCGAATACGGAGGCAGCGACACAATATTAGTTAAAAAATTGGAAAAAAAACTCACGATAATCAATGCAGTATGTCAAGAGTTTCGGCCCATAACTCCGATCTCTTTTTACCTCCTTATTGACAATTTGGGCAGTCGGAAGGAATTCCGTGTGCACCACTCCTCGATAATCAAAGAAAACTGCATAACCTCGTAACCTTGATTTTTGACTTGCTTTGACGTGGTGTTTTCGATTTCCCTTCTCCTTTGTCACAAAATTCGGCCGATTTATCGCCTGTCTCTGGGCGAAAGCTTAAATTCTGCGTCGAGTACTTTCAGAGCTGGAAAGTTTTCGTCCATTCGGACGACTTGACCTGGCCAGTGTTGCCGCTGCCTCTGGACCATTTAGCAGGACGGGAATGAGTGGCTTATAGAGTTAGGTAATTGTTCGTCGAGAGGGGACTTTACTTTTCTATTGCATACTCTTTACGAAGTAGCACCTGTTGGCGAGAGTTATTCTGTTGTTGTTGGTGTTAATACTGGTTCCTATGTAGACGAAGTTATCTACGACTTCGAAGTTATGACAGTCAAGAGCTACATGGGAGCCAAGTCGCGAGTATGACGATTGTTTGTTTTATGACAGGAGATATTTCTTGCCTTCGTTCACTACCTGACCCATTTGCTTTGCTGTCTTATCCAGTCTGGAGAAAGAAGTGCTAACATCACAGGTGTTGAGGCCAATAATATCAATATTATCGGCGTACGTCTGCAGCTGGACACTCTTATAGAAGACGGTGCCTTTTCTATTTAGTTCTGCAGCTCGAATTATTATTGCCAAGGGTCTATTGAAGAAGTCGCAGTCGGCGGCTCCCTTGCCTTGCCGCATACCTTTTTTGGTATCGAACGGCTCGGAGAGGTTCTTCTCGATCCTGATGAAGCTTTTGGTAGAGGTAAACGTCGGTTTACACAGCCGTAATAATCAAATCAAAAGCAGCTTTAAAATCGACGGAAAGGTGGTGTGTGTCGATTCTCTTTTCAAGGGTCTTTTCCAAGACTTATCGCATGGTGAATATCTGGTCAGTTGTGGATTTTGCAGGTCTAAAGCCACACTGACCTGGACCTTCCACCATCCTGGTGTTATGTTCAGCAGGCTGAAGAAGTGCTCTCTCCATAACTTTAGTATTCTCTGCGTATCTGTGACAAGATATAAGGTTATATACATATACATATATGATATAAAGTTCAAATCAAATGGCGGCGCACTGGGAGTCCCTTTAAATCCCCACGGCTCTGCAGGCCTCCATGCTCTGGTCAAGGAATGAGCATTGGGCGCAAGATTAGTAGGCTGCGTTGCCCCGGGAGAGCGTTAATCCGTCTGTGTTTTCCGGGGCCACTAAAGCGAAGAACAGACCTCAGGGAACTGGAGTAGGTGCATAGCTACCGAGGGTACCTGTTTATGTCGACCCGCCCCCTACATACAATGCGCTGGTAAAACAGAAAGGAATGGAATTTTACATGCAAGCAACAGTAGCAGTAACAGTGGCAGTAACAGTGGCAGTAACATCTATGAGATTATACTGGGTAACGACACGGGAAACCCAAAAGATCCGAATAATACCAAAGTGCCAGGAACTGACACGCAAAGGACACCAGGAAATATATCCATTTAAGCGGTCTTCGCGACTTAGTAAAGCTCCCATAAAGATGCTTAGGCGCAGAAAAATTAACGCCAACAAGATCATCGCCATCAGCGCTGTGAAACAACACACCGCAGGCGAGAGCAATAAACCCTCGCGGCACCCACATGACTGAGCTTGGCGAAGAAATCAAGAAGTTGATAAATATGATGCGTCCACCACAGCAAACAATCGACTATAACCTTAGGGACCTCGTTGAAAATATAACGAAGAAGTACGAAAACGCCTTAGGGGAATAAAAAAATAACAGAGAAGCAAGACGGAATATCTTAAATATGGCAGATAGTCAGACGTTAAAAATAACGAGGAAAAAGTAGATACCTTAAACGCAATTAACAGAGGAAAGACATCGGAAAAACAAGGTGGCTGGACGGAAATCAAAAGGAAAAAGAAGGTAGCATTTAAGAACCAACCGAAAATTAAAGCCCTACCGAATAAAAAAACAGTGGAAATCCGGTATCCGGATGAAATAACTGGAGAGGAAGACATTGCCAAGGCTATTCGCATGCAGATAGAGAAACTAAGAAATTTTGATAAATGCTCAATCAGAGGCATTAGGGCGTCATAATCAGGCACCCAAATAGCTGTACTAAGCCTCCCGCCTTATAGGCTGGGCTACTTATTGAGGCCAAAAAAATCAAAATAGAATGGGTTGGGATAGGGAGAAGCCGAACATTAAAAAATGCTTCCGGTGTTTGAAATATGGCCTGGCGAGACGAGGAGAAACTTTTCTGAAGGTTTTATCGGTACTGAACTCCGGCTTGCTAAATAAAGGTCACAGAAGCATATTCGAAAATAACAGCTGCTGTTCTGTAATCGATATTACGTATGCTAGTAGCTCTCTAGTGCGGTCGTTTACATGACAAGTAAGCGACTTGTATACACTCAATGATCTTTTGGCAATTCTGCTTGAAATTGACAAAATCCCAAAATGCCTAAGTCCCTTAAAAAGGTTCAAATCAGAGGCTGGAAAGCTGAAACCCTCGAAGAGGATATATACAAATTAATGATAGATGACAATCCGAACTAAGCGTTAGACGTAGAACAGAAGACTGAATACTTAGTTAAAAATGCCAGCAAAGCCTGCGAAACCCGCATACTGGTGGAATGAGAATATTGAAACTTTGAGACGTGAATTCCACAAAGTGAGGCGCCAGTGTCAAAGGGTACCACAAACGGCAGATTTCACATTCACAATGCTAAAGGAGCGCTTTAAATGAAGGGGAAATGAACTCAAGAAAGCAATAAAGAAGAGCAAGGCCTGTTGTTTTAAAGAACTCTGTAACAAGGTCGAAGAAAACCCGTGGGGAGATGCATACAAAATCGTCCTGTCAAAGATTAAAGACTATAAAAGACAAGCACCTACATGCCCTAGATTATTAAAGACGGTTGTCCAAACTCTCTTCCCGATGCAATTTCTTCAAAGGCAGCAAATAAAAGAATCTGGAGCTACAAACGCACCGCTAGTCACTGACCAATATAATCTGCCGCAATCTGTGTGCGGCTAGAGCAACATCTAGAAAGAGAACCACCGATATGGTTTCCGAAGAGACAGGTCAACAACAGACGCCATAAAAAAGTTAATGGAATTGAAGGAAGCAAGTGGTTATGTGTCTCCAAAGATTACTGCGCGGTAGTGACGTTCGATGTAAAAAATGTCTTCAACTCGGCCTTTTGGCCGCATATCATAGAAGCCCTGGAACGAAAGAAAACACCACCCTACCTGCTGAGGATCAGATCTAGCTACCTCTCGGATAGATTGCTTCTATATGACACAGAGAAAGATCCGAAAAACTATATTGTAACAAGTAAGGAAGGGCTAAGTTCGGGTGTCACCGAACATTTTATACTCTCGCATGGTAAAGTGATAATCGAGATTTCATTATTCGTCATTTAAATATTTTTCAAATACCGTATTTTTGTAAAGTTTTATTCCGCTATCATCATTGGTTCCTAATGTTTATACTCGTATTATACAGAGAAGGCATCAGATGGAATTCAAAATAGCTTTATATTAGAAGAAGGCGTGGTTGTGAACCGATTTCACCCATATTTCGTACATGTCATCAGGGTGTTAAGAAAACATTATATACCGAATTTCATTGAAATCGGTCGTGTAGTTCCTGAGATATGGTTTTTGGTCCATAAGTGGGCGAGGCCACGCCCATTTTCAATTTTTCAAAAAAGCCTGGGTGCAGCTTCCTTCTGCAATTTCTTCCGTAAAATTTAGTGTTTCTGACGTTTTTTATGAGTCGGTTAACGCACTTTTAGTGATTTTCAACATAACCTTTGTATGGGAGGTGGGCGTGGTTATTATCCGATTTCTTCCATTTTTGAACAGTATATGGAAATGCCTTAAAAAAACGGCTCTGTAGAGTTTGGTTGACATAGCTATAGTAGTTTCCGAGATATGTACAAAAAACTTAGTAGGGGGCGGGGCCACGCCCACTTTTCCAAAACAATTGGGTCCAAATATGCCCCTCCCTAATGCGATCCTTTGTGCCAAATTTCACTTTAATATCTTTATTTATGGCTTAGTTATGACACTTTATAGGTTTTCGGTTTCCGCCATTTTGTGGGCGTGGCAGTGGGTCGATTTGGCCCATCTTCGAACTTAACCTTCTTATGGAGCCAAGGAATACGTGTACCAAGTTTCATCATGATATCTCAATTTTTACTCAAGTTACAGCTTGCACGGACGGACGGACAGACGGACAGACGGACGGACAGACGGACGGACAGACAGACATCCGGATTTCGACTCTACTCGTCGCCCTGATCACTTTGGTATATATAACCCTATATCTGACTCTTTTAGTTTTAGGACTTACAAACAACCGTTATGTGAACAAAACTATAATACTCTCGTTAGCAACATTGTTGCGAGAGTATAAAAAGCGGTGTACCACAAGGTTCATTACTAAGGCCGCTACTGTGGAATATTTTATATGACGGTTTGCTACGTCTCTCATTGCCCAAAGAAATACAGATAATCGTGTACGCTAACGATATAGCAGTAACGGTAGTGGTAAAAGAAATAAACCAGACGGAGCACCTATGCAACCACGCGGCGATAAAAATTGATAATGGCTTACAAAAGCAAAGCTCCAGTTAGCTGACCAAAAAACCGAAACGGTGCTAATAACGGGTAAGGAAAAGCTAGAGGTGACTACGTTCAACATTGTTGGATACAATGTTCCAACGCAACATTCGTGGAAATACCTGGGGGTGATTATTGACGCGAAGCTAAATTATCGAACCCACATCGCGAAAGCCTGTGTAAAAGTTAAAAAGATGATGGCTGCATTACCTAGAATCATGGCCAACATAGGTGGACCTAATCAGAATAGACGCGCTCTTCTGGCAAAAGTTTGCCAGTAGGTACTAATGTACGCCACACCCATATGGGGACCAGCACTGCTGCATAAAACATTTGCAAATACGGCGAAAGCGGTAGTTCGGTTAAACGCTATCAGAGTAGCTTGCGCTTTACGCACTTTGTCACACGGAGCTGGAAAGCTGGAATTATTTCAGGTATCATGCCTCCAGATATTATGGCGATAGAGCTAAAAAAAAAATATAACAAAGCGAGAAACACTGGCAGAAGACAAAAGAAAAGGAAAGAAAGAGATACTAGCCTTAATGAGCGGCAGAAACGATGGGACGAAACCACTAAAAGTAGATGGACACACACGTTGATCAGAAACGTGCAAATTTGGGTAGAGAGAAACGACGGTGAAACTGACTATTACTTGACGCAGTTCGTGACTAGGCACATCTTCTTCAGAGAATATTTACACAAATATGGACATGACGATGGGTTTGACTGCTCCTTTTGTGGAAACGAGAGTGAAAACGCGAGTTATGTTAGTTTAATGTATACAACATTTATTTGTGAAATTAATCTTAAGACTGACTTATAATACTCTTATAAAGCTTATACGAGACCTTAATATCGTACATATGTATAATATATCGTAATGAGGTTAGTGGAGGGATAGTTGCCAGACTGTTAGTTAGGCTACGTAACTTCCCCCCCGTTACAATTAAAGTTTACATGAATTGTGATACAATATCATAAGTAATCAGTAATAGAAATAATACAATTAAATTTTTAAATAATTAAATGAATTAAATATTTACATATATCCATAACATTTTTATGTTTTTTTTTATACAATTTGTTTTGTTATTTTTTGTACTCAATTTATTGATCTTTTGTTGTTCTTGTTTTTTCATTGCATAACTATTTTGTTTTGTTTGCTTGTTTTTATTTGTTTTTATTGTTTTTGGTAATTTCTTGTATGTTAAACTTATCATGAAATTTATATTTTCTTTTAATATTTTTAGCATGTATATTATTGAAATCATTAAATACAAACTTCGGTTATTTTTTATGCCGAACATTTTTATAATTTTTAATGTAACCTTTATTACTGTATTCTTGATAATCTTCTCTATGCAGATTTCTTTAATTCAAATATCTTTTCTTTTCATTAATACTTTTTGTGTATATATTTGTTTTATTATAATTTCCTGATTCTACATTAAATGGTTTTTCTTTTATAATGAAATGGTATGAATTATTGTAGTACTCAATAGATTTGCTTACTTTGTCTTTAAGGCCTGTCAAGTTATGTTATTGTATGTTTAAGATCCTAGTTTTTTCAGTTAGTGTGTTATGTAACCTCTCAATGTCGGCGTTTCCAGTACGATTATTTGGTTTTGTTAGATGCAAATTTATATATTCTGTTCTGAGGTAATCCCTAATGTTTACACTTTAAAATTCATTGTCTGTTATCAATGTTTCAAAATGTCCTTTCTGTGATTGGTATTGTTTTAGTTTCTCAATTATTATTTCTTTATTTCTATCCTCAAGATAGTAGGCAGTAGCAAATTTTGAAAATCGAAAAAATTAGATTTATAATCGTGTAAATGTCCATATGTATGATCTGATTCTTGTCCTTTGGGTTTTCGGTCAATGCGAATTTAGGTTTCAATGGTTTGCGATTGTATTTAATTCTATTGCATGTTTGCAATTATTAATATTCTTCCCTATCAAAGATTTTAAATTTGGATCATATGTAATTTTTTTCAATCCTTCGTAGTTTTCATTAATACCAGTGTGGCCTGTTATGGTACATGAGAATTTGTCTCAATATTTCGATTTCGAAGCCATATCATTAGCGTTGTTTAAACATCTGAAAAATTTGAAATTTTTTCATCGTCGAGATCTGTGTAAATTCCTATTTTTGAACCTGAAATGTTTTGTTCTAAAATTAGTTCTAAATTAATAATTAGATCTTCTAAACCAATTTTATTTTTATACTCTCGCAACAAAGTTGCTAAGGAGAGTATTATAGTTTTGTTCACATAAGGGTTGTTTGTAAGTCCTAAAACTAAAAGAGTCAGATATAGGGTTATATATACCAAAGTGATCAGGGTGACGAGTAGAGTCGAAATCCGGATGTCTGTCTGTCCGTCCGTCCGTCTGTCCGTCCGTCCGTCTGTCCGTCCGTTCGTCCTCGTCTGTCCGTCCGTCCGTGCAAGCTGTAACTTGAGTAAAAATTGAGATATCATGATGAAACTTGGTACACGTATTCCTTGGCTCCATAAGAAGGTTAAGTTCGAAGGTGGGCAAAATCGGCCACTGCCACGCCCACAAAATGGCGGAAACCGAAAACCTATAAAGTGTCATAACTAAGCCATAAATAAAGATATTAAAGTGAAATTTGGCACAAAGGATCGCATTAGGGAGGAGCATATTTGGACGTAACTTTTTTGGAAAAGTGGGCGTGGTCCCGACCCCTACTAAGTTTTTTGTACATATCTCGGAAACTATTATAGCTATGTCAACCAAACTCTACAGGGTCGCTTCCTAAAGTGCGTTAACCGACTAAAAAAAAACGTCAGAAACACTAAATTTTACGGAAGGAATTGCAGAAGGAAGTTGCACCCAGGCTTTTTTAAAAATTGAAAATGGGCGTGGCCTCGCCCACTTATGGACCAAAAACTATATCTCAGGAACTACTCTACCGATTTCAATGAAATTCGGTATATAATATTTTCTTAACACCTTGATGACATGTACGAAATATGGGTGAAATTGGTTAATAACTACGCCTTCTTCCAATATAACGCTATTTTGAATTCCATCTGATGCCTTATCTGTATAATACGAGTACATATATACATTAGGAACCAATGATGATAGCGGAATAAAACTTTACACAAATACGGTATTTGAAAAATATGTAAATGACGTATAATGAAATCTCGATTATCACTTTATCATGCGAGAGTATAAAATGTTCGGTGACACCCGAACTTAGCCCTTCCTTACTTGTTTTTTTATTATTTATAATTTCAAATTCTTTACTTTTAGTGTTTGTAAATATAATTTGAATCTATTTACTACTGTGTCAAAAATGCCAATGTAATTACTTATATCATCAGCTTGGGGATGCATTTTAATTGTATCGTCACTTGCGTTATTAATTTCAGAGCATGAACTGTCGTCATTACCAACATTTATTTCATGAGTATCAGTATTATTTCTGCTTAAAAATCTGCTCATGGTTATCTCCTTCCTTAATGTAATCGATGTTTAGATTGTAGTCGCTTGTTTTACTAACAATCGGTAAAGCCTTGGACAGTATCTTTTCCTTGCGTTTTTGTATACAACCATTTTAAGGGCTGGTGATCGGACGTAATATTGAATTTAACACCATACAAATATGGACGAAAATATCCGACAGCCCAAACAATAACCAAAAGCTCTTTTTCAAAGTTCGGCTGGCAAAGCCAACAGGATGTTTGTTCTACTACAATACTGCTCCGATTGAGAAGGAGCTGGCATCAGCTGCCAACTCAAAATGTTTGCTAAAATCCGGATACTTAAGCACTGGAATTGCTGTAATTATTCGCTTTAGTTTTCCAAACGAATTGATAAAAATTGGAAAATTTATATTTATTTTAGCGTCTTTCTTTAGAAACTTTACTATCATGTACGCCACATTTGCGAAATCCTTAATAAATTCGCGATAGTAGCCGCACATACTGAGAAACGATTTTATTTGTTTAACGGATTTTAGAATTTTTAGTTCTAAAATAGTTTTTATTTTATTTGCATTAAGTTTAACGCCTTCAAGTGTAAAAATATGACCTAGGTATTGTTTCTTTTCTCTTTTTGAGAAAAATTTACATTTATTGTTTTAGATTATTAGTTTCGCTTCTCTTAACTTCGCCAAAACTTGTTTGATACTTAAAACATATTCGTCAAAACTGGTGGAAAAAAATAAGAATATCGTCCAGATACACAGCACTAAATTTGTTAATAAAATCTTTCAAAACACTGTTAATAAGTCTTTGAAACAATGTTGGATAATTTTTTAGGCCAAGGGGCATCCGAACGTATTTATAGTGTTCATAGGGTGTAGAAAAAGCAGTATTCAACTGGTCTTCTTCTTTGACAAGGATTTGGTGAAATACTTTTGTTAAATCTATAGTCAGTCAATTTGTGCGGAACAAACCGTGCACACACCTTTCGTAAGCCCAAATGTTCGGTCAAAATGAGATAAATCGATGTTCTGGAGATGTTCAATTCCATTTCCATGAATTTCAATAATGATTTCGACTGATTTTTGATGAATGCAAGCATAGTATCGATGGAATTTCCGGTGATCACGGATTTTGATTGGCCCACATGTTGATCGTCATTTATGTCCCCACGACCACTTTGAAAAAACTGAAACCACTCGTGCACATTGCTACAGGATAGGCAGTTATCGCCATAAACTTGTGTCATCAATTGAAAGGTTTTGGTAAAAGTTTTACCAATTTTAAAACAAAATTTAATGTTGGCTCTTTGTTCGAAGCTCATTTTCGCACAAACATATTCACACTTAAAACGCAATAACTTCACTTCCAATCTATCAAATGTCATGAAATTCTCACTGGACAATCGATAAAGATAGCAAACATATAGATAGATGGCGCCACTAGGGAGCGCAAGATTTAAAAAGTCCTGTTTACTTTAGGACATACCCTGTATGAATGTATGTATGTGTGTAGTAACATAAATATTTTCATTGCGATTTAAGGAATGTTGTTGATGATTGGTAAGTTTTTTTACAACATTTCAAAATGAAAAATACTCCAAAATAATGATTTTAACTAATTTGGGATGAATTTAACGATTGCTTTGAATTTCTTTCAAGAACCAATTGTTGATGAATTGCTTCTTCGCAAAATCATGATTGCCAAATACGCATTTCATTGAAAAAAATGTATTAAAAACAAGAAAAAACGTTAATTTCGGCTGCACCGAAGTTAATATATCCTTCACAAGTGCAATTCTTTTAGCAACTATGTGTTCAGTTTGAATGGAAGCTATATGCTATAGTAATCAGATCCGAACAATTTTTTCGGAGATTGTATTATTACCTTAAGTAATACTCGTAATCCATCTCAAATTTCGTGAAGATACCACGTCAAAAGCGAAAGTTTTCCATACAATCCCTTGATTCCGATCGTTCGGTTTGTATGGCAGCTATATGGTATAGTGAGCCGATCTGAACAATTTCTTCCGATATTACATTATTTCTATGAACAACAACTCATACCAAATTTCGTGAAGATACATATATTGTCAAATGAGTAAGTTTCTCATGCAAGCATTTGATTCCAACCATTCAGTTTGTATGGCAGCTATATGCTATAGTTAACTGATCTGCACAATTTCTTTGGAAATTATATTATTATCTTAGAAAATAACCTGTGCCAACTTTTGTGAAGATACATTGTCAAATGTGAAAGTTTTTTACACAATTAATGATCTAACACATTGGTTTTAAAACTTGCAGCCTTGAAATCAATGAAGCGTCATATACCAAAGACCATTTTTATCGGGTTATATACAGTTTTTGAATTTTTCTCTGGAAAAACTTTTAATTTTATTGATCCAAAAATTTGTAAAAGTTTTGTATTATTATTATTATTATTATTATTTATTATAATTGAAATAAATGTGGAAAAACTCTAGCAACTAGGGCTATCGGTAACTTTTGGTTAAATAATATATAACTTATATTAATTTATGAATATTTAAAAGTTTTAAATAATTGAAAATATTTTGGACATTGTCTTCGTTTGGGGTGTTTAGTATGGATATGGGATCTTGATGAAATACGGTGGATCGGTGGAGGTTTAAGGATTGGCATTCCTTAAGGATATGGGTGATTGTTAAAGGAGATGAATTGCAGAAATGGCACTTGGCTGTGACTCCTTCTTCATTAAGTGAAGATGTGTAAGACGGGTGTGCCCAAGCGTAGTCTTATAAAACATTTGTTCATTACAGCTGTGGTATTGGTTGAAAGTTTTATTGCGTGTTTGTCTGCGCGTTCGTATTGAAATTTTTGGTGAAGGTCTTGTAATATCTCACTTTTGATTCGTTTTTTTCGGAAATGGTATAAATAGCTGAAGGGGAGATGTTGAAGCCGCTTTGGCTGCTTTATCTGCTAGCTCGTTTCCTGTTATATCGACATGACCTGGGATTCACATGAGCTTGATTCTTTTTTTTTTTAACTTTATTAAGGAAGTCCTATTAGTAGGTATTTCTTCTGAGTGGTTGTTGAGGTTATGAACTCCATGCAGTATTGCTTTGCTGTCTGCGCAGATAACAAACTTATTGCTTTTTTTGCGGCGAATTGCAACGCGCTTAGGACAGCTTGAATTTCAGCCTCGTAGGGTGACGTTTGATCTTTTAAAATTCCATTTGCTATAAGATCACCATTTTCATGGCCTACTGCAAAAGATGTTCCGTTATTATTTTTTGACAAATCCGTAAATATAAATTTCCAGTGGTTGTTTTTTAATGAAGCGGCCGCCTCTATAAATGCTTGTTTATAGATAAGAGGGCTAGTTGAGTCTTTAGGGTATACAGAAAGCGTGTTGATAAATGATTCGGAACATAGCAATCAAGGGGAGTGATATGTTTCCCTGAGTTTTTGTGTACCCATTTTTGTGTTTGCTGTATCATAGAGAACATCTCCACAACCTGATTTTATAGATATGGTATTTTTTCGGGTTTTAAGTAGCTTTATTTCCTTATCCAAAATTGAGTTATTGTTAGAAAATATGATGTTAACTAAACGTGATCTTATATAAGCGACACGATCTACTAATGAAAGAAAACCACCTTCGGCTAGCAGATATTTGACAGGAGTTGTCCGAAAGGTCCTAAGGTTAAATCGGACAGCAGCGTGATATGTGCCCATTATTTTCGTTAGAGATGATTTCGAGGTCTTGCCACAAATTTGCAATCCATAGTCAATTTTTGCGAGGATGGTAAGTTTTGTAAAATTTATGAGTGTGTTAGTGTGGATATGGCTTTTGTTTGAGGAAAGGTTTTTTATTATATTGAGTCTGGAGGCGAGATCTTGCTTAATGTATATACAATATTTTGTATTCTTTAACTGTATTTTAAAACTAAATATTAGTGGAAATAATTATTTAGAAAGGAACCACTGCTGATCTCCGGGAGCTCCTCTCAGAAAAGACTTTTTGCGGTGACCACTATATTTCGTTAAAGTAAATGTCGTATACTCATGCAACTTGCAAGAATCAAAGCCAGCGAAATACTTTAAGGTGTAAAACGTCAACGTAGCATCGACCCGGTTTTCGCTATTTTTCCCAATACCTCATACTATTAACATGCCACTTACTAGATATAAAACCAAGCATATGGAGCATCAACCTGATGTTCGAAAATCCTGTATGCATTTTAGGCGCAAAGATATACTATTATTAGTAAGACATGTTCTGAAATTTTTATTGAGATAATGGCCCATCCAGCATAAAGTCGTTTATAAGTTCGAAAATATTTATATTAAGTATATGAGGACTCAGGGAAGTATTTACCCGATTCGACCCATTTTTGATATTCAGAAATACTATTGTCAGGAAAATTTTTTCTCTGAATTTCAATAGTGTATTTCACACATTGATCGAAATTTTTGGTCAAGAGTCAACAATAGATCCAATTTATTTTCTCTGGCGTATTTAGTTATTGATTTATTGCGCTTTTATAGTTTCTGAGTACCGTTATATTGGAAATGAGAGGGCTTATATTCTGATTTCGTCCATTTTCGCACCGTCGGTGGAAGTTCTAATAGTATTTTTGCTGGTCGAATTTAGTTATTGTAGTTTTATTGGTTTGGGATATATGTACATAGAACTTATTATAGGATGGGGCCATACCCATTTTTCAAAACTTTTTGGGTCACAGGTGCCCCTTGCTACTGCAATCTCTTGTGCCAAAAACAGTTTTATATCTTAATTTAGTGCTAATTTATGGAACTTTATAAGTCGATTTAAAAAAATGTATTGAACCAATCGTTACAATTCTTTAAAAACTTTAAAATTAGGCTCCTTCTGCGTCGATGCAGCGCGATTTCCAAGCACTGAAGGCGTCACGGAAGGCATTTTCTGGAATAGCCTTGAAAGCCGAGATGCATGCTGCTTGGATCCCCTCTGTCGTCTCAAAAAAAGGAAGATTGCCTCTTTGTCTCAGGATCATACTCAAAGATTACGTTAGTCAAAAATTGGGGGTCACTTTCACACATGTTCAAATTTTCGTGGCCCACTTCCATTCTTCGCAATTTCTGGTCATCAGTAAGTACTTTTGGGATCACCTTCGCGCACACCTTGCGCCTGTTCAAGTGCTCTGTCACAATGTCATGAACCACAGATTTCGATAAATTTAATATCTCTACATCTCATGGCAAAGGACCAAGTGACGGTTCGGCAGGAAATATAAAAGGACAAGCTTATCGTGCTGACATTGAACGTCACGATATAATACCCACATTTCTTCGTTAACAAAAACTATTTTTTTCAAAACTTTTGCACATTATACTAAAGATTTATTAGTGTTTCTCCATTCCATATATTTCAAAAAAATTTTGTACTCAGTTTATATCAAATAAACTAAAAAACTTGTTCCAAATAAAAATAGGATTATTTTATGTAATACGAGGCCGTTCTAAAATTTTAACTTATAATGCTTCCAAAGTTTCACAGAATATTAAAATAATTAATATTTCGTTGAATAACTTTCGTTTTTTTATCACAGTATCACATCTTCGAGGCAAGGAGTCTCGTTTATTGGTATTTCTTTCCAAGCCTCTTTCACTACCTGTCATAAATCTCTCGAATAGGATTGCTTCTCCTCAGCTACTCTTTTCTTGATATCGGTCCAAATATTTTCTATGGGGTTGAGGTCAGGAGAGTGAGCGGGCCACCGTATACCTTCAACCCCGTTGACCCTAAACCATTCTTCTCATCTAGTATTTACATTACCTTATCTAGTATTTTGACATATGCCCTTTGATCCATGCCTTTAATTAAGTGAAAGGACCAAGACCACTATGTGAAAAACAACCCCATACCCTGATATTGGCGCTGCCAGGTTTATCGGTTTAGTTGTAACGCGAGTTAGGGGTACGCCTGGAACCTTTACTAGCAAATAACTCAATTTTGGATTGGTCTGAACACAACACGTTTCCTTATTTAATTTGTTCTGAGCGAAACACCTATGAACAGTTCCAGTATTAACTGCCAAATTCAGTTCATCACATATTTTGCAGTAGCATATTATATTGCGATCACCTACAGTGGGTGTTTTGCGCTTTTGTCCACGAGGTTCATTTTAGTTTCTATAATTTAATTCATTTACTACCATTTGAGGAGAGCATTTCACAAGTTTTTGGTTCTTTTTCTTAGTCATCTCAGATTTTTTATCGGTTCCCGATTTTCCTCTGTACAATGCTTCTTTCTACTGACTTGAGAAAATTCCAAATTCAACAATAATCAAAAATAACTAATTAAAACTACTGTTAGTTTATGGAACTATACTTTCTTTTCAAATTTTGTGAATATTTTTTATGATAAGAACGAAATAACTAACACTCCCATTATTTTGTGAAAAGCAATAACAAGTCCTCTAAGAACTAGCAAACTAGGTAGTATGCCGTTATTGTACCGCGTCATTTACATGACATTATGCAGCCAAACACATTCGCACTCCTATTATTTTGTGGGCAACTGTACATGAACGAAAGTATAATCAATGATTCAAAAAGCAGTTACAAATTCAATTCCATTATTATAAACCGTTGGACGATATATCACTGCAATGTATGTTTGTTTTTGAAGACCAGAAAGTTTTTGCAACAAGCTTACAAGCAGGTCAACGAAAACGTGGCTTCAGCGTAAAAAAATAGATCTTCTAAGCCCTATTAAGAACATCTGGGTTCGGCTGGTAAGAAAGGCTATTTTGGATACATTGGTTTTATTAAATGCGACACATCTTGAAAATCTCACTAATTAATCCTTAAGGCTTGATTTTTAAACAATTAATTCAGCAAAAGTGCATGGACTTAATTTTTATGATCAAACGGATAATGGGGGTTCACTTGACGTGATATTGCTCAGCTATCATATTTTACTTATGAACAATTTCAAATGACAAATTTGTATTTGGAATTCACATTGTGAATATTTTAGAAATTGCGTTTCCTTCTAAACTTTGTTCATAATTTTAAAATTCTTAGTTTATTCTTCAAAATCTATACCACCACTCTTGTGCATATGCTTTTTCCAATCCTCAAAACAGCTTTTAAAGCTGATTTTCGAAATAGCTTTCAATGTACGTAGCGATTAACGTTTGAAGGCTAGCCAGTCAAAAACGCTACTCCCTTCCTTCCTTTTCCTTCCTTATCGGCAAAATGTGTGCACAGTCAAAAACGTGGTAAAAACACAGAAATCAGCCATCTTTGTTTGTTTACATTTGAACAATGTTGCCATTGCTCAATGCGCATATATATTTAGTTTTGAGCACATCTTTGTTATCAATTACAATTTTTACAATATAAAATACCAAACCTGAAAACAAACTATCAAAAATAGTTCATATATTTATAAATAATAGCATTCGACTCTGATTTTGAGTTATTTTATAAAAATTTCAAAAATATTCAAACATATTGAACAGATTGAATTATAAAAGTTGATAATTACTACAGTGTATCGATATTGGCAACCCTGCGTTGTGAGAGAGCAATCAGCTGACACGTTTCCACGGCAAAAATCGAAATGTCGTGAATTCTCATGTCATCCCACGTCAAAGAGAGAAGTGAGTAGCGTTTTTGACTGTGCAGTTACATTGCGCGCCCATAAGATAGGTCGTGCCAGCTGACACGACCCACGATTCTGCGTTTTTGACTGGCTAGCCTATTAATATTTTCATTTCACTCAAAATGGTTTCTCTGGAGCGGTCGTTTGAGTTTACTGAGTAGTCATACGGTGATTGCGGCACGATATTGTTGGAAAATTTAGCGAGAAATTCACGAAAAGTCCACGCAGTATGCAACGGTGCATTGTCATGGTGCAAATAGCAACAGTTGTCGGCCCATAATTTCGGCCTCATTTGCGAATAGCTTCGCGTAAACGGCATACGAGTATGGCACTCAAATAGTATTCTTTGTTGACAATTGGCCATTCAGAAAGAATTCGGGGTGCATCACATCATAATCGAAGCAACCTGACAAAATAACCTTGATTTTTGACCTGGTTTGACACGGTGTTTTCGGTTTCGGCTTACCTTTGTCACAATATTCGGCCGATTTATCGACTCTTTCCCGACACGGAATCCAAGATCCAATCGAGAGCAATAATACATATGTTTTATGCTAATTGAGCGATTTTAGAATCAATCCTGTTTCCAGTTTTCCTAGGCCTGAATGATCTTTTATAATTCTATTTAGCGCAAACGACAAAAAAGCACAGACGCAACGATGTTGACCAATAAGAATCGAGCAAGCTTGCGACATATTTTCTAAGTATTGCATGCAAAAACGACAATAAGTTCATTCACAAGGAATGCGCGCATACCACAAAACTAAATACGATCGTTTATAACTTTGCACGTGGTCTACCACATTTAGAATTCCTCCTCAAAAATGTTGAAAAGGAATAGAAATGATTTCATTAAAGTACAGAACAAAGAGCCAAAATTACAATTTTACAATTGAACTGCATTTGCATGTTGTCGATAAACTGCTTTCTTACGAGTTTACTGAAAATCTGAATTCGAAGAATTTTCCAATGTTTCCTTCAGAAAGGAAAATTGGCAGCATGGCTTAGTAGCGACTCAAAATATTATTTTAGTTTTTGTCATATTATGCAATATAAAAGCTCTGAAAATTCCGTACAGCCTTAATTAAAAGGCCGAATATCTCGAGAAGTATTAATGATAGCGATTTTTACCCCGGATATTTTTTGTTCATCATGTACATTTTTTCATATATATTACATAGCGTTCAAGGTGTACGAACGTGTTTTGTAATTCCCTCTGTGTACTCAAATTTTGCCAAAGTAAACAATTAAAAATAATAAGATAAAAACAAACAATCGTATAAAAATCAGTGCACACAAATTGTTAACAATAATATAAACAAATAGTGCACAAAACAAATAAATAAAAAACAAAAAACAATAATAAGTGCTTCGCAGCCTCAGCAGCAAGGCCGTAGGCATTCCTTAAATGCTTACTTCAGCTTTGTCGACCCAACAACGATAACAACCACGGGCAATAAAAAGGTTAACGGCGATGATGAGTCATCGCGGCGATCAGCAGAAAAGGGAACGCAGCAAAGAACGCAGTCAGCAGAAGCACCAGAAAGCAACAATCGGGCAACAACAAATGCGCTGACAGCAACCAGTCTGCAGGTACCAGCAAGCGCACAGGCAACGAAGAAAATCACAACGCAAGGTGAGAACGTAATAAGAAAAGGCCCGTCTGTACAAACAGTCATTAACCGCTACGTCAATATAAAAAGGAAATTAAGTGCTTCAAGGGCAGCGGTCAATACTAAAAAATTTCAAGGCGGCACACCAAATAAAAATATAACAGAAGTTTTAAATGGCAACAGATTTGCCGCACTAAGCAATGGTTCAGACGACGATGCGAAGGGTACCACCACAGTCGTTAATGCCAAACCACCTCCAATATATTTGCGCGAATGTAGCAGTAATACTCTTGTTGCGAAATTAAGTGAAATTGTTGGCACTAACAATTTTCATATAGTGCCTTTGAAAAAAGGCAATATAGACGAAACAAAATGTCAGCCGTACACTGGAAAAAGTTTCATGAAAATAGTTAAATTTTTGTCAAATAAAAACAAAAATTATTATTCGTATCAACTGAAAAGCTCTAAGGGCCTAGTTGTTGTAATCAAGGGTATAGAGTCAGCCGTAGACTCTAGTGAAGTCAAAGAAGCATTGGAAGAATGCGGTTTTGGAATTAAAACAGTTGTAAATATATTTAATAGAAAGAAAGTACCTCAGCCAATGTTTAAAATTGAATTATTGCCGAACTCAAATCATCTTAAAAAAATGAAACACATCCAATATATAATTTGAAATATTTGCTGCATCGTAGAGTAACTGTGGAAGAACCACATAAAAGAAACGGTCCGGTACAATGTACTATCTGCAAGAATATGGGCATACTAAATCATACTGCACTCTACGCAGTGTTTGTGTGGTATGTGGTGATTTACATCCCACTTCTAAATGCACCCTTAAGAAAGAAGAATTAAATAAAAAATGCAGCAATTGCGGAGGAAATCACACTGCTAACTACAGAGGTTGCCCTGTATATAAAGATTTGAAATCGAAGTTGTCACAGGGAATTCAAGCACGTCGTAACCAAATGTTACAAACACCCCGTAATGAAATTATAGCAACCTCAGAAAAAAGGTCTAATCCTATTACTTCTAACAATAGTAATATGCAAGGAAGCTATGCAAATGTATTGAAAGGCAACACTGTACAAATGCAACTGTCGCAAAATCCTCCAAATGGAGGTATAGAAACTATGATTATAAATCTTACACAGTGTATGACACAATTTATGTCTACTATGCAAAACATGATCCAAGATTTAATAAAATCACAAAATCAAATGCTGCAAAATTTATTAAGTAAACAATGAGCTTTCTAAATATCTGTATATGGAATGCTAACGGTGTTAACCAACATAAATTAGAGATTATCAGATTTCTGTCTGAAAAGAATATAGATGTAATGCTTATTTCAGAAACTCATCTAACAAATAAAAATAATTTCAATATACCGGGATTTAGACTATATGTTACAAATCATCCGGATGGAAAAGCGCATGGTGGCACGGCAGTGTTGATTAGAAATCGTTTAAACCACTATGCTCTAGAATCTCATGCTACACCACAGTTACAAGCTACAACAATATCACTAAAAAATCGGGGTTTAGACATAAACCTCCGGCTATATACTGTCCACCTCGTTTTAAAATTACAGAAATCGAATTTAAAGACTTTTTTGGAACCCTAGGTCAAAGATTTCTAGCAGGTGGAGATTACAACGCAAAACACACGTACTGGGGCTCACGTCTTATTAATCCGAAAGGACGACTGCTGTATCAAACTGTTATAAATAGGCACAATAACCTTGAAATAATATCTCCTGGTAAGCCGACGTATTGGCCTAGTGATCGTAAAAAAATACCAGATTTAATTGATTTTGCTGTAATCAAAAATATAGATAAATCGCTTATAACAGCTGATACATGTACTGATCTATCTTCTGATCACTCTCCTGTACTAATAAAGTTATGTGAACAACCCATATTCGTTAATCCAAAGGTGGGTATAACTTCTTATAAAACGAATTGGCTAAAATATAAAAAATACGTCAGTAGCCAAATTAATATTGAGTACAAAATAAATACAGGAAGAGATATTGACGAAAGCAAAAGAGAAGTCAATGATATAGTAACCAGCGCAGTTATCTTAGCAACACCAAAAAAAAGCTTTAATCCGCTTGGTCTCAGAAAAATCTCTAATAAAGAAATTGAGATGCTTGTAAATGAAAAAAGACGTGCAAATCGTGAATGGCAGATAAATCGCTCCCCCTCCACTCAGCTTTAATTGAAAGCTGCTGTACGTAAATTAAAAAAAGCGCTCAAACGTGAGGAAGAATTGAACACCGAAATGTATGTAAAGAAGCTGTGCCCAAATTCAAACAAGCAAAATTCCCTTTGGAAAGCCCAAAAGTCCATGAAACCACCAACTAACTCCAACATGTCTATACGAGACTTGGGTGGAAATTGGGCTCGAAGTGACGAGGAAAAGGCTAATTGCTTTGCAAATCACCTAGAAAAGGTATTTCAACCCAATTTGCCAAAGAACAACTTTAAGCTGCCAATCTTACCCAACACAGCTAAAGAGTCACTCGAGTCTGTTATGACTTCACCTTCTGAAATCATTGGTATCATCAAAGAACTTAATCCAAAAACTTCGCCGGGACATGATAAAATTTCCCCAAAAATGCTACTTGAGTTACCAATTATTGCTGTAGAGGTGCTCTCTTTGCTCTTCAATGCAATTCTTAGTTTCGGATACTATCCAATTTCATGGAAAAAGTCGCAGATTATCTTGATAGATAAACCTGGGAAAGACTAAACACCGCCGTCTTCATACAGACCATTAAGTCTTCTACCCTGTCTTTCAAAAGTATTTAAAAAAGTATTACTATCAAAGATGTTTCTTTTCCTCCACGTAAATAACACAATACCAATGCATCAATTCGGATTTCGTGCGAAACATGGCACAATAGAGCAAGTAAATAGAATTACTAACGAGATAAGGAAAGCATTTGAGCACAGGGAGTACAGTTCAGCAATATTTGTAGATGTAGCCCAAGTGTTTGATAAGGTGTGGCATGAAGGTCTTTTATATAAGATTAAAAAATTCTACCTTTAGAATTGTATAAAACATTGGAGTCTTATTTAAAAAATAGAAAATTTATGGTAAAAGTGGGAGATTTCATATCTGATGAACGACAGATAAGGGCTGGTGTACCCCAGGGCAGTGTTTTAGGCCCAACACTATACTTCATATATACAGCAGATCTTCCAACAGCTAATAATGTATTAACTTCAACTTTTGCGGATGTCACAGCTATAGTGAGCCGTAACAAATGCCACATTTTAGCATCACGAATATTAGCGAAGCATTTAAGTTCTGTCGAAGAGTGGCTAGCGAACTGGCGTATAAACGTGAATGAACAGAAGTGTAAGCATATTACATTTTCGCTAAGACCAAAGGTATGCCCGGCAGTAAGAATGAACAATATTTTAGTACCCCAAGCGAACGAAGTAACATATAGAAGGCTCACGTGGATAAAACATATCTTTAGTAAAATAACATGTATGAAGATTAGAGCTGCAAATTTAAATTGGCTTTTAAATAAAAACTCCAAACTTAGCCTAGACAACAAAGTGCTTTTATATAATGCGGTCATAAAGCCGATTTGGATGTATGGCATTCAACTGTGGGGTACGACCTGTGCAACTAATATTGATCTAATACAAAGGTTCTAATCAAAAATGCTTAGAACAATCACTTGTTCACCATGATACATGCGTAATGAAAATATCCATAAAGACCTTGGTATTTCTATGGTAAAAAAATAAGTAGAAGACTGCAGAATTATTCCGAGATCACCCAAACCCTTTAGCTAATGCTTTGGTACATTCCTGCGATCAACCACGACTTAAAAGAAGAGATATGCCTGCGTATTAAAGAGCGACGTATCACCAAAACAGCTCAAGCACTGGCTTGAGTCTGTCTAGTTTTTAAATAGATTTAAGATTTTATTACTTATTGTTAGGCTTTAAGAAAAAGCAGATTCAATAAATAAAATAATTTTGAAAAAAAAAACATTTTTTTTCTATAGCTCGTGTCATTTAAGAGATATATACAAAAAAATGCGAATTTCGTCGAAAAATCAGGTTTAGAGCCCCGTTCTACTTCGCCGGTGTGAGTTTCGACTTTGCGCAATGGGTACTTTTGTAGAGTGTTCAAATCTGAGGAATATGTGTCTAAAGTCAAAGCGATGCCATAAAATGCCTCTTCGCTATAGAAATTTAAAGATAAAAAATCACGATTGTCGTGTATTGTCAATGGAAAATTTTTACATGCCTTGGTCCAGTCCTTAATGTTAGTATTAAGGGCACACATGTTCAGGACATTTTTTTTGGGGTAATTCCAAGGAAATTTCATGATAGGACTGAAAAAAATGAATAGTTAAAAAAAAAACACCCTAATATACAGTGAATAAATTAAGTTTAGGTACAAAGGCATTTTCTCTAATAAACCTCTAATTTCTTTATTAAAATTTTTAAAACAATAATATTTTTTTTTTGTCAATTCCAGTAACGAACATACTTTAATGTATGTATTTATTTTAAAATCAGTAACTTTTTTCTATAAAAACAACAAAATGTAACAACAAAAACATAAATTCCATTAACTTAACGTCAAAAAAGTTTTGGTACAAAAACAAAAACGAATTAAAATATGATTTATACAAAAAAGATAATATAAATTTAATACTTTGTGGGCCCTCCTTTGGCTTTAGTTATTGCTTGTAAACGGCGAGCACATTAGTGTCAGGCTTTGTAATTTTGGCCCATTCAATTTTATAGCGGCTTTTAAGGTATCCTTGGACGAAATGTTGTGTTTTCGAATCCTTTTTTCTATCAAATCCCATATGTGCTCTATAGGATTAATGTCGGGTGATTGTGGTGGCGTTTGGAGTTGCTTGCAGTTATATAGGTGCCATTCACGGACTAGATACGACGTGTGTTTAGGGTCGTTATCTTGTTGAATAAAAATAGGCTGCTGTCTAGACCCAGTATGTGCGCGCTTGGGCGCAAATTTTTCTTCAGAATATCCAGATACATACATTTATTCATTTTATCTGTTATAAACTCCAAATTACCCACGCCTGATGCAGCAAATTTTAATCTTTTTTTCAAATTTGCTTTTGATATGAATGGTTTACGGCGCGCAGTTCGTCCGTAATAACCAGCTTTGTGCAGCACATTTCTCACAGTTTGAGGATTTACATTTTTTTGAAAATCGATGTTTATATTATTTGTAAACTTTACTGCTGAAATACGAGGATTTCGCTTGACAGCAGTGATGGCATTGCGTTCTTCGCAGGGCGTTAAAACTTTTGGTCTGCCGGACCTATGTTTTATAGTTAAATCTCCGTTATTTGTATATACGATTTTATTATGTTCTAAACACTTGAATGTCGTTTCCCCACTATTGTGCCAATTTTCCGTAGAGTTTTATTTTTTAAATTTAATTTTTTTTACTTCGAGCGAAATTTGTATAACGCGCCCTATTTTTTTTTATTTCAGCAAATAAATACACTACACTTTTATAGTTTTACACTTTTACACTTGACTACATATGTGTAGTTTTCTGTCCAGCTTAAACAAATAACTGAAAAAAATTTACCAAACGCAACAAAAACCAAAACAACATGCCACGATGAATGAAGTGTACCTAAACTATTTTGAGTACTTTCTCGCTGTTTTTATACTCTCGCAACAATGTTGCTAACGAGAGTATTATAGTTTTGTTCACATAACGGTTGTTTGTAAGTCCTAAAACTAAAAGAGTCAGATATAGGGTTATATATACCAAAGTGATCAGGGCGACGAGTAGAGTCGAAATCCGGATGTCTGTCTGTCCGTCCGTCCGTCTGTCCGTCCGTCCGTCCGTGCAAGCTGTAACTTGAGTAAAAATTGAGATATCATGATGAAACTTGGTACACGTATTCCTTGGCTCCATAAGTAGGTTAAGTTCGAAGATGGGCAAAATCGGCCTACTGCCACGCCCACAAAATGGTGGAAACCGGAAACTTATAAAGTGTCATAACTAAGCCATAAATAAAGATATTAAAGTGAAATTCGGCACAAAGGATCACATTAGGGAGGGGCGTATTTGGACGTAATTTTTTTGGAAAAGTGGGCGTAGCCCCGCCCTACACTTACTTTTTTGTACATATCTCGGAAACTACTATAGCTATGTCAACCAAACTCTACAGAGTCGTTTTCTTCAGGCATTTCCATATACAGTTCAAAAATGGAAGAAATCGAATAATAACCACGCCCACCTCCCATACAAAGGTTATGTTGAAAATCACTAAAAGTGCGTTAACCGACTAACAAAAAACGTCAGAAACACTAAATTTTACGGAAGAAATTGCAGAAGGAAGCTGCACCCAGGCTTTTTTTAAATTGAAAATGGGCGTGGCCTCGCCCACTTATGGACCAAAAACCATATCTCAGGAACTACTAAACCGATTTCAATGAAATTCGGTATATAATATTTCCTTAACACCCTGATGACATGGAAATATGGGTGAAATCGGTTCACAACCGCGCCTTCTTCCAATATAACGCTATTTTGAATTCCATCTGATGCCTTTTCTGTATAATACGAGTATATATGTACATTAGGAACCAATGTTGATAGCGGAATAAAACTTTACAAAAATACGGTATTTGAAAAATATGTAAATGACGTATAATGAAATCTCGATTATCACTTTATCATGCGAGAGTATAAAATGTTCGGTGACACCCGAACTTAGCCCTTCCTTACTTGTTTTAATTCACAACATCTAAGTGGCGCCACAAGACAGACAACGGCACACCAATCACTCAGTAACGTTGAGCATAATGCAGTTCTTAGAATGTGCATAACGGTGTTTTTAAAACTTTTGTTGACATTAGTTGTTTCAACAATTTTTGCTCTAAATTGTTACTGTGCCTAAACTTTATTGATTCACTGTATATACATACATATATATGTATATATAACCCTATGTCAATCTCGCGTAGTTTAAAGTGATACGTACAACTGTTACGCGAACAAAAATGTTACACTCTTCCTTCTTCTTATTCTTCTTAATTGGCGTAGACACCGCTTACGTGATTATAGCCGATTTAACAACATCGCGCCAGTCGTTTCTTCTTTACGCTACGTGGCGCCAATTGGATATTCTAAGCGAAGCCAGGTCCTTCTCCACTTGGTCCTTCCAACGGAGTGGAGGTCTTCCTTTTCCTCTGCTTCCCACAAGACAGCTAACGGCACACCAATCACTCAGTAACGTTGAGCATAATGCAGTTCTTAGAATGTGCATAACGGTGTTTTTAAAACATTAGTTGTTTCAACGATTTTTGCTCTAAATTGTTACTGTGCCTAAACTTTATTGATTCACTGTATATACATACATATATATGTATATAAGTTAACATAAGCTGCCCTTTGTCAACAATAAAGTCCGCGCGTGGCCTGAGTCAGCGAATCCACATTCTCATGCTGGCAGCTAGCAGTTAACATAAGCAGCACTTTGTCAACAACAAAGTCCGCGCGTGGCCTGAGTCAACGAATTCACATTCCCACGCTGACGGGTAAGGCACAGCGGTAGCGGCAAACTGCCAACGCAAGCGTCGGTGTCGTATCCGCTGCAACCACTCTACAACTACTACTAACAACGAATTGCGGGACACAACAACTAAGACAAGGTTCAGGGACTTATTTGAGACATTAGCTTTAGAATGTAAGGTCAGTTTGTAACAGAGAACTCATCACACAGCATGATCTGATTAATAAAGTGATAATAATAAAAAAAACAAGACGTATTCGTAATTTATATAACCCTATGCCAATCTCGCATAGTTTAAGGTGATATGTACAACCGTTACGCGAACAAAAATGTTACACTCTTCCTTCTTCTTCTTCTTCTTAATTGGTGTAGGCACCGCCTACGCGATTATAGCCGAGTTAACAACAGCGCGCCAGTCGTTTCTTCTTTTCGCTACGTGGCGCCGATTGGATATTCCAAGCGAAGCCAGGTCCTTCTCCACTTGGTCCTTCCAAAGGAGTGGAGGTCTTCCTTTTCCTCTGCTTCCCCCGGCGGGTACTGCGTCGAATGCTTTCAGAGCTGGAGTGTTTTCATCCATCCGGACAACATGACCTAGCCAGCGTAGCCGCTGTCTTTTAATTCGCTGAACCAATGTCGTCGTATATCTCGAACAGCTCATCGTTCCATCGAATGCGATATTCGCCGTTGCCAATGCGCAAAGGAGCATAAATCTTTCGCAGAATTTTTCTCTCAAAAACTCGTAACGTCGACTCATCGGCTGCTGTCGTCGCCCAAGCCTCTGCACCATATAGCAGGACGGGAATTATGAGCGACTTATAGAGTTTAGCTTTTGTTCGTCGAGAGAGGACTTTACTTTTCAACTGCCTATTCAGTCCGAAGTAGCACCTGTTGGCAAGAGCAATCCTGCGTTGGATTTCCAGGCTGACATTGTTGGTGGTGGTAATACTGGTTCCTAAATAGACGAAATTATTTACAACTCCAAAGTTATGACCCTCGTTCACTGCCAGACCCATTTTCTGCGCTTCCTTGTCCAGGCTGGAGAAAGCAGAACTAACGGCGCGGGTGTTGAGGCGGTTGATATCAATATCATCGGCATACGCCAGCAGCTGTACACTCTTATAGAAGATGGTACCTTCTCTGTTTAGTTCTGCAGCCCGAACTATTTTCTCCAGGAGCAGGTTGAAGAAGTCGCACGATAGGGAGTCGCCTTGTCTGAAACCTCGTTTGGTATCGAACGGCTCGGAGAGGTCCTTCCCGATCCTGACGGAGCTTTCTTTTTGTTCAACGTCAGTTTACACAGCCGTATTAGTTTTGCGGGGATACCAAATTCAGACATCGCGGCATAAAGGCAGCTCCTTTTCGTGCTGTCGAAAGCAGCTTTGAAATCGACGAAGAGGTGGTGTGTGTCGATTCTCCTTTCACGGGTCTTTTCCAAGATTTGGCGCATGGTGAATATCTGGTCGGTTGTTGATTTTCCAGGTCTGAAGCCACACTGATAAGGTCCAATCAGTTTGTTGACGGTGGGCTTTAATCTTTCACACAATACGCTCGATAGAACCTTATATGCGATGTTGAGGAGGCTAATCCCACGGTAGTTGGCGCAGATTGTGGGGTCTCCTTTTTTTATGGATTGGGCATAGCGCACTTAAATTCCAATCGTTGGGCATGCTCTCGTCCGACCATATTTTACAAAGAAGCTGATGCATGCTCCCTATTAGTTTTTCGCCGCCGTGTTTGAATAGCTCGGCCGGTAGTCCGTCAGCCCCTGCCGCTTTGTTGTTCTTGAGGCGGGCAATTGCTATTCGAACTTCTTCATGGTCGGGTAATGGAACGTCTGCTCCATCGTCATCGATTGGGGAATCGGGTTCTCCTTCTCCTGGTGTTGTGCGTTCACTGCCATTCAGCAGGCTGGAGAAGTGTTCCCTTCATAATTTAACTATGCTCTGGGCATCAGTGACTAGATCACCTTTGGGGGTTCTACAAGAGTATGCTCCGGTCTTGAAACCTTCTGTAAGCCACCGCAATTTTTCGTAGAATTTTCGAGCATTACCCCTGTCGGCCAGCTTATCAAGCTCTTCGTACTCACGCATTTCGGCCTCTTTCTTCTTCTGTCTGCAAATGCGTCCCACAGTTCGCTTATACCGAGTTGTTGCTCTCAGAGAGCAGGAGTGCAAGCCGAGTAGAAAATCGTTCGGTAGTCTGTTCTGATTGCAGCTTCTCGACGTCGAACCTTCCTTGTGTTTGTTGGCGTACGTTTTTTGCTGCACAGAGGCGAGTGCGAATCTTAGCTGCAACAAGATAGTGGTCCGAGTCGATGTTAGGACCTCGGAGCGCACGCACATCTAAAACACTGGAGACGTGTCTTCCATCTATCACAACATGATCGATCTGGTTGGTAGTTTTTCGATCCGGAGACAGCCAGGTAGCTTGATGAATCTTCTTATGCTGGAATCTAGTACTACAGATAACCATATTTCGGGCCCCGGCGAAGTCAATCAGCCTCAACCCATTTGGGGATGTTTCGTCGTGGAGGCTGAATTTACCGACCGTAGTGCCAAATATACCTTCTTTGCCCACCCTGGCGTTAAAGTCGCCAAGCACGATTTTGACATCGTGGCGGGGGCAGCTCTCATAAGCGCGCTCCAAGCGCTCATAGAAGGCATCTTTGGTCACATCGTCCTTCTCTTCCGTCGGGGCGTGGGCGCAAATCAGCGATATGTTGAAGAACCTCGCTTTGATGCGGATTGTGGCTAGACGTTCATTCACAGGAGTGAATGATAGTACTCGGCGACGGAGTCTCTCTCCCACCACGAATGCAACACCGAACTTGCCCTCCTTTATATGGCCACTGTAGTAAATGTCACAAGGACCTACTCGTCTCTGTCCTTGTCCCGTCCATCGCATTTCTTGGACGGCGGTGATGTCAGCCTTTATTTTCGCGAGGACATCAACCAGCTGGGCAGCGGCACCTTCCCAATTAAGGGTCCGGACATTCCAGGTGCATGCCCTCAAATCGTAGTCCTTATTCCGTTTGCCATGGTCGTCATCAAAAGGGGGGTCTCTCATCCGAGGCTGTTTCAACTTTTTCATTGGGGTAGGCTTTTTACGTGGCGGGTCCCAAGCCCAGCGCACAACCCTATGTAGGGAATGTTTCGCCTTCTCACATTAGCTAGCCTTCGAACGGATGTTCTTAGGCTACCCAGAGGATACTTGGTCAAAGACCGGAAGTCGTGAGCAGCTTGAGCCATGTGTGAAAGAATCGTTTCTGGCCACTCCCAAGTAAATGGCGATCAGAGAACTTTCCTCACTTGCGTGAACTTCTACACATGACTCCATCATGCACATGACTCCATCATCCACATGACTCCATCATCCACATGACTCCATCCTCCACTGAATGATGAAGCTTTTACCCACCTCGCTTTGATAATTGTGAAGAAAACTGTTCCAAGAACCAACACTCTTCCTTACCTATTCCTAATAAAGATATTTGAACTTCAAGGTGACTTTATGTACTATAAATCGGCCAAATGTGAGTTATTTTTATGAAATTGAGAGAAGGTGTTTTCTAACAAAGGAGCATTTTTTTTTTGCTTTGAAGAAAGATAATCGGGTCAAAACCAGGGTTTTCATTTACCTCCACATAGCAGTGAAATTTATAGAGTTATTGCTATGCTATTGCTACCACTCTCACGTTGGTGTGAGCCGTTGTAGAGTCATAGCAGAACTAGCGAAATAATTAAAATTTGCATGGGCTACGGCTTTCGCATGTCTTTATTGTTATACTCTTGCAACCTGTTTCTACAGAGTGTTATAGTTTTGTTCACATAACAGTTGTACGTATCACCTAACACTAAGCGAGATAGATATAGGTTTATATATATAAATGATCCGGATAACGCGGAAAGTTGAAGACAGGAATATTTTAACGCACACAAAACGCCATTAACCGAAAACTTATAAAGTACCATAACCAAGCACTCAATTGAGATATAAAACTGTAGGATCGCACAAGGTGTCGCAATAGCAAGGGGCATCTGTTTGTAAAAAATTTTAAAAAGGAGGTGTGGCCTCGGCATTGTGACGGCATTCCAAACTCCTTACTTATAGCTGCAAACGAAACTATTGGTTTTCGAAAAAGGCAAAAGCTAGTACGATGACGAATGCCGTGTCGCAGCGGAGAGAAAACAGACTGCCTACCTCGTAGCGTTACAACCCATAGCTGAGGAGGGAAGCAAGGCGCACTTGCAGGCGAAAAACGAGAGAAGCCGAATTGCGTGAGTGTGAAGAGTTTGACAAGCTTGCCGAAAGGGGTTATGGTTGAAAATTCTACGAAAAGGTGCGGCGACTAACAGAAGGTTTCAAGACTGGTGCATACTCTTGTAAAACCCCCAGATTTGATCTATTGACTGATGCCCAGAGCATACTAAAATTATGAAGGGAACATTTCTCCAGCCTGCTGAATAGAAAGCATAAATCCAGGAGAAGGCGAACTCGATTCTCAACTCGATGTAGATGGAACAGACATTCCATTGTCCAATCATGAAGAAGCTCGAATAGCAAATACCCGTCTGAAGAAGAACAAGACGGCGGTGCCGATGGATTACCAGTCAAGCTATTGAAATACGGTCGATTGTGGAATATGGTCGGACGAAAGCATGTCCAACGATTGGGGTTTTAGTGTGCTCTGCCCAATCCACAAAACTGACCTCACAATCTGTGCCAACTGCCATGTGATAAGCTTCCTCATCCATCCTCAACGCTTAAATCGCAAGATTAAGGCCCACCGTCAACAAAGTGATAGGACCTTATCAGTGTGGCTGGTAAAGCAAAAACAGACCAGATATTCACACGCCAAATCTAGGAAAATACTCGTGAAAAGAGGATCGACACACACCCCTTTTGGTCTATTTCAAAACAGCTTTTGACAGCTCGAGAAGGAGCTGCATTTATGCCGGCTGTGTGAACTGACATTGAACAATACCAAAAGTTCCGTCAGGATCGGGAAGGACCTCTCCGAGCTGTTCGATACCAAACTAGGATTCAGACAAGGCGACTCCCTAATACAATACATACAATTGGCCTCAACATTGGCGCTGTTAGTTTTGATATTTTACAGACTGGATAAGGATGCCAATGGGTCTGGTAGTGAACGAGAGCGAGATGAAATATCTCCTGTCATCATACTGGCGACATGGCTCCCACGTCACTGTTGGAAGCCATAAATCGAAGTCCTAGATAATTTCGACTATCTTGGAACCGGTGTTAACACCAACAGCAATTTCAGCTTCGAAATCCAGCGCAGAATATCTCTTGGCGACAGGTGCTACTTCGTACTGAGTAGGCAATTGACCAAACTCGATAAGTCACTCATTATTTCATTCGTGCTATGTATACATATGGTGCAGAGTCGACGTTACGAGTCTTCGAGAGAAAGGTTCTGCGAAAGATTTATGGTCCTTTGCACATTTCCGACAACGAGTATCGCAATTGATGGACGTTGAGCTGTATGAGTAATATGACGACATTGACAGAGTTCAGCGAATCGAAATACAGCGGTTACGCTTTTAAAAATTCAAAAATTTGTATAAATAGCACATGATTTTTTCATTTTCCACTTTGTATACTGAAATACCTATATGTACACTTGAAACATTAAGTTGACATTTTACTTTTATTTTTTTTTTCTTTTAGAATTGCATTCAGGGTACTGCGTGACTAAAGTACCTTCGCGTAGTATAGCTTTCAGCGTTGGGGATCTTCGGCCACGCTTTAAAAAAAACTACCGACCAAGAGTGACTGAAGTAGTATATTCATATGCATAGGAAGATTGTTTGTACACATTTTAATTTGAAATATAATTTATAGGCACTTGTTTTTATTTCTAATAGGATTGCTAAATAAAGAAAGAGAAATTTTCGCTCAAAACAGGAATTTCAGCGAATTGCTCTTATTTGCTTATTATCGATGGCGACGCCCCATTTCCACATAAATGATGTCCACAACGAGTGTAAAGAGTAATTTTAAAATACAGATTTCTTAATGTTCATTATTTAAATGTTCATTATTTATTGTATTAAATTTTAAGTGAAAAATGTGCGTAAAGTGTGTTATATGTAGTAAAATAGCTATCGTAGTTGAAATTTTTGGAATTTTTGAACTTTAAAGTCAAATATCTCCTATATATTTTTTAATCAATGACGCCAAAGAAATCGAAATTTCGCCATCTACATATATTACCCCAACAACTACATTTAATTATTTTCGTTTTTCTAACAACCTTATGCCGAATAAGTCGGTCAGTGTATAAGTTATAAATTATATATGTATAAATAAAATTGCATGGATTCCGAGCCTCTGGTTGACTTTTTACCCCTTAAGGTATTTCCCTGGCTATGATTCCTGGAAGTTGCAAGAGTGTAAAATGTTCGATTAAACCCGAACTTAGCCCTTCTTTTCTTGTTCAATGTATAGGATTACCATGTTCAGTTAAACCCGAGCTTAACATACTTACTAAACATTTTAGGTCAGACCGTGTATCAACTGAAGAAGCTATATTAAAAGCGGTTTCTTGAATCCTAAAATGAATTAGTTCTCGTTTTTCCGAAGTAGTACGTGGAAGGATTAAAGCAAAATCATTTGTCTTTTGTTCAGTTTTTTGTTTATTTCATTTGTATTTTGAGAGAGTTTAGCAATTCCAATTAGCTGTTCCGTTTAAATTTGCTACAATTCTGTAATGGCGTATTCTCGTACTCTTAATTTAACAGATATCAATTGGAATAAAACACATGGCTTTTTCCACCCTCCATTTCAAACATGAATTTTGTATCTTAATTGCTGGCTGATTATGAACTTTACGTTTTAGATTACCTCCATTTGTACTTATTGCAATGTTTCACTTTCGTTCATTTGTGCTACCCATCTCAAAAGGTGAACGAATATGAGTAAAAACTCTCAGCAAAAATGAAATTTTGCTACTTCTAATTCTACTAGTATTGTAAAAAAATTGCTAATCAATAATTTATATACTTGTATTTTTAATTATAAACAATTAACAACTGATATATTAAACAAATTGCATACCTATTTAAATAATTAAAAAAACAAGTAAGGAAGGGCTAAGTTCGGGTGTCACCGAACATTTTATACTCTCGCATGATAAAGTGATAATCGAGATTTCATTATCCGTCATTTATATATTTTTCAAATAAAGTTTGTGTAAAGTTTTATTCCGCTATCATCATTGGTTCCTAATGTATATATTATACAGAGAAGGATCAGATGGAATTCAAAATAGCGTTATTTTGGAAGAAGGCGTGGTTGTGAACCGATTTCACCCATATTTCGTACATGTCATCAAGGTGTCAAGAAAATATTATATACCGAATTTCATTGAAATCGGTTGAGTAGTTCCTGAGATATGGTTTTTGGTCCATAAGTGGGCGACGCCACGTCCATTTTCAATTTTTAAAAAAAGCCTAGGTGCAGCATCCTTCTGCCATTTCTTCCGTAAAATTTAGTGTTTCTGACGTTTTTTGTTAGTCGGTTAACGCACTTTTAGTGATTTTCAACATAACCTTTGTATGGGAGGTGGGCGTGGTTATTATCCGATTTCTTCCAGTTTTGAACTGTATATGGAAATGCCTGAAGGAAACGACGTGTACCAAGTTTCATCATGATATCTCAATTTTTACTCAAGTTACAGCTTGCACGGACGGACAGACAGACATCCGGATTTCAACTCTACTCGTCACCCTGATCACTTTGGTATATATAACCCTATATCTGACTCTTTTAGTTTTAGGACTTACAAACAACCGTTATGTGAACAAAACAATAATACTCTCCTTAGTAACTTTGTTGCGAGAGTACAAAAAAACAATTTGGCTATCAGCTACTCAGCGCTACTTTACGGCAGAAACAAACATTTACAAACTCTCGCACAACTTATTATAATTTTAGAACTAAGTAACGTATTATAATGATATTCGCACCGTAGGCCCTGGTAGCTAGTGTATATTTACTCAAGTTAGTTTAATATTTCATATTACTCTACTAAATACGAGTAATAATAATAATAATAATAATGATATTGGACTGATATGAATTGGTTGAGTTCGAGGAATGTTCATTTGTTAAAAAGTTAATTAGTTTTTAAAATTTTGCATAGTTTTAAAACACTCAGCATCATGCATTGCGGGCTGGCTCGCCTTTGAAAATATATTATAAATATGTATAAATCACACTATACAGTACTTGCTATGTTCGCATACCCACCTTTCTTCTACAAACTTCCCTTACCGCTCTTTTCAAGTAGTTACGAGACGTGCTCGGTCTGACACAAAACCCGCCGACATTTCTGGTATATAATATATCTCTTCATAATTTAACGATATCTTGATGAGATTTTTTGTGATATTTCAAGAGAAAGCTTCAGGGAAACATGTATATGTCAAAAAGTTGCGCGGAAATAACTCAATTTGCCGTAATCACCAATAAACTTGAATGTCTAAAGTTCTGACAATCTTAAAAAAAAAACAAGTAAGGAAGGGCTAAGTTCGGGTGTCACCGAACATTTTATACTCTCGCATGATAAAGTGATAATCGAGATTTCATTATACGTCATTTACATATTTTTCAAATACCGTACTTTTGTAAAGTTTTATTCCGCTGTCATCATTGGTTCCTAATGTACTATATATTATACAGAGAAGGCAACAGATGGAATTCAAAATAGCGTTATATTGGAAGAAGGCGTGGTTGTGAACCGGTTTCACCTATATTTCGTACATGTCATCAGGGTGTTAAGAAAATATTATTTACCGAATTTCATTGAAATCGGTTGAGTAGTTCCTGATATATGGTTTTTGGTCCATAAGTGGGCGACGCCACGTCCATTTTCAATTTTTAAAAAAAGCCTGTGTGCAGCTTCCTTCTGCAATTTCTTCCGTAAAATTTAGTGCTTCTGACGTTTTTTGTTAGTCCGTTAACGCACTTTTAGTGATTTTCTCGATTTCTTCCATTTTTGAACTGTATATGGAAATGCCTGAAGAAAACGACTCTGTAGAGTTTGGTTGATATAGCTATAGTAGTTTCCGAGATACGTACAAAAAACTTAGTAGGGGGCGGGGCCACGCCCACTTTTCCAAAAAATTACGTCCAAATATGCCCCTCCCAAATGCGATCCCTTGTGCCAAATTTCACTTTAATATTTTTATTTATGGCTTAGTTATGACACTTTATAGGTTTTCGGTTTCCGCCATTTTGTGGGCGTGGCAGTAAGCCGATTTTGCCCATCTTCGAACTTAACCTTCTTATGGAGCCAAGGAATACGTGTACCAAGTTTCGTCATGATATCTCAATTTTTACTCAAGTTACAGCTTGCACGGACGGACAGACAGACATCCGGATTTCGACTCTACTCGTCACCCTGATCACTTTGGTATATATAACCCTATATCTGACTCTTTTAGTTTTAGGACTTACAAACAACCGTTATGTGAACAAAACTATAATACTCTCTTAGCAACATTGTTGCGAGAGTATAAAAACGGCAGCTGACAGTTTACAAGTATACTATAGGTACTATATTAAAACAAGTAAAAAAGAACTAAGTTTGCATTTTGTAAAGCTCAAAGGCGATGCAATTTGATACCATTGTGCAGAGGTTACAATCGTAGACAAATGCCATTATATTAACTTATACTTGAAGTTAACTGGAATGGAATATTGCATATCACAGTAGAAACCTTTCCGTGGTAGCTTTCTGAGGAGTGAATAGCGGCTATCTTAGATTTTCAGTGGTAGCAACGCAGTGCTGTATATATTGAGTTGATGAATATTAGACAAATTATATTTTTAAATAACAAAAACTATAAGTATTGTTGCTTAATATAATGGATAATTATTTATTAATGATATATTTTTACTAATACATGATTTAAACGCCATAGTATGTCATATTTCGCCATAAAAAACATTTACTGATATTCAGATATTCTTTATGTAGTGAGTTCTTATTAATAAAATGCAGCCCTGTTTCTAGATTTCTCGGTGGTGAGTTTTCTCCTGAATATAGTTGTTTACAATTGACAGAAAGAAAACGTTTTGTATTCGTAAGTTTTTGAAATATTATTACCAATAATTTTAGTTTAGAAATCAATCCCAAGGGTTTTAGGCATTTGAAGCTAGATTTTAATACACTGTTCTAATTTTCATCCGTATACTATTTACGACTAAACTGTTAGAAAAGGTACAATATTTATGTCTTTATATGCGAAATTGCTTGCACATATATAATTATTTTCAGATTATTTAATTCGTTGTCATATTTCTCACATGTTATTTGTTCCAACGAAATGAAACGAATTTTATTCAATTATGTCACCGAATGAGTGAGTTGAGCATCAACCACACTCCGAGGCGGACGTGTGACGGCAGCGGCGGACGCTCTTTGTATACATATGTTTTTTTTTATAATAAATAAAATACAATTGTTCTTTACTATAAGCGCTTCACTTTTGAATTAACGGAAACTGTCGGTTTACAACTCAGAAGTGGGATTTTATCTAAAGCCTACAAAGGATTCGTAGAATTTGCCAAAAACTGCGCCCATAGCAACGCAGCTAGTGCGCGACAAAACTACAAAAGTTTCCCGAAAATTCGTTCAAACGATAATAGAACGAAATAAGAGGGAAAGAGACACAAGAGACGCGAGTGCACAAAAGAAATACTGCAAAGACAATTTGTCGCTAAAAGTATACCAGCGGCAAATGTAAGCTCGAGAAGGAGCTGCATTTATGCCGGCTGTGTGAACTGACATTGAACAATACCAAAAGTTCCGTCAGGATCGGGAAGGACCTCTCCGAGCTGTTCGATACCAAACTAGGATTCAGACAGCTCCCTAATACAATACATACAATTGGCCTCAACATTGGCGCTGTTAGTTTTGATATTTTACAGACTGGATAAGGATGCCAATGGGTCTGGTAGTGAACGAGAGCGAGATGAAATATCTCCTGTCATCATACTGGCGACTTGGCTCCCACGTCACTGTTGGAAGCCATAAATCGAAGTCCTAGATAATTTCGACTATCTTGGAACCGGTGTTAACACCAACAGGTGCTACTTCGTACTGAGTAGGCAATTGACCAAACTCGATAAGTCACTCATTATTTCATTCGTGCTATGTATACATATGGTGCAGAGTCGACGTTACGAGTCTTCGAGAGAAAGGTTCTGCGAAAGATTTATGGTCCTTTGCACATTTCCGACAACGAGTATCGCAATTGATGGACGTTGAGCTGTATGAGTAATATGACGACATTGACAGAGTTCAGCGAATCGAAATACAGCGGTTACGCTTTTAAAAATTCAAAAATTTGTATAAATAGCACATGATTTTTTCATTTTCCACTTTGTATACTGAAATACCTATATGTACACTTGAAACATTAAGTTGACATTTTACTTTTATTTTTTTTTTTCTTTTAGAATTGCATTCAGGGTACTGCGTGACTAAAGTACCTTCGCGTAGTATAGCTTTCAGCGTTGGGGATCTTCGGCCACGCTTTAAAAAAAACTACCGACCAAGAGTGACTGAAGTAGTATATTCATATGCATAGGAAGATTGTTTGTACACATTTTATTTTGAAATATAATTTATAGGCACTTGTTTTTATTTCTAATAGGATTGCTAAATAAAGAAAGAGAAATTTTCGCTCAAAACAGGAATTTCAGCGAATTGCTCTTATTTGCTTATTATCGATGGCGACGCCCCATTTCCACATAAATGATGTCCACAACGAGTGTAAAGAGTAATTTTAAAATACAGATTTCATAATGTTCATTATTTAAATGTTCATTATTTATTGTATTAAATTTTAAGTGAAAAATGTGCGTAAAGTGTGTTATATGTAGTAAAATAGCTATCGTAGTTGAAATTTTTGGAATTTTTGAACTTTAAAGTCAAATATCTCCTATATTTTTTAATCAATGACGCCAAAGAAATCGAAATTTCGCCATCTACATATATTACCCCAACAACTACATTTAATTATTTTCGTTTTTCTAACAACCTTATGCCGAATAAGTCGGTCAGTGTATAAGTTATAAATTATATATGTATAAATAAAATTGCATGGATTCCGAGCCTCTGGTTGACTTTTTACCCCTTAAGGTATTTCCCTGGCTATGATTCCTGGAAGTTGCAAGAGTATAAAATGTTCGATTAGCCCTTCTTTTCTTGTTCAATGTATAGGATTACCATGTTCAGTTAAACCCGAGCTTAACATACTTACTAAACATTTTAGGTCAGACCGTGTATCAACTGAAGAAGCTATATTAAAAGCGGTTTCTTGAATCCTAAAATGAATTAGTTCTCGTTTTCCCAAAGTAGTACGTGGAAGGATTAAAGCAAAATCATTTGTCTTTTGTTCTGTTTTTTGTTTATTTCATTTGTATTTTGAGAGAGTTTAGCAATTCCAATTAGCTGTTCCGTTTAAATTTGCTACAATTCTGTAATGGCGTATTCTCGTACTCTTAATTTAACAGATATCAATTGGAATAAAACACATGGCTTTTCCACCCTCCATTTCAAACATGAATTTTGTATCTTAATTGCTGGCTGATTATGAACTTTACGTTTTAGATTACCTCCATTTGTACTTATTGCAATGTTTCACTTTCGTTCATTTGTGCTACCCATCTCAAAAGGTGAACGAATATGAGTAAAAACTCTCAGCAAAAATGAAATTTTGCTACTTCTAATTCTACTAGTATTGTAAAAAAATTGCTAATCAATAATTTATATACTTGTATTTTTAATTATAAACAATTAACAACTGATATATTAAACAAATTGCATACCTATTTAAATAATTAAAAAAACAAGTAAGGAAGGGCTAAGTTCGGGTGTCACCGAACATTTTATACTCTCGCATGATAAAGTGATAATCGAGATTTCATTATCCGTCATTTATATATTTTTCAAATAAAGTTTGTGTAAAGTTTTATTCCGCTATCATCATTGGTTCCTAATGTATATATTATACAGAGAAGAATCAGATGGAATTCAAAATAGCGTTATTTTGGAAGAAGGCGTGGTTGTGAACCGATTTTACCCATATTTCGTACATGTCATCAAGGTGTCAAGAAAATATTATATACCGAATTTCATTGAAATCGGTTGAGATATGGTTTTTGGTCCATAAGTGGGCGACGCCACGTCCATTTTCAATTTTTAAGAAAAGCCTAGGTGCAGCATCCTTCTGCCATTTCTTCCGTAAAATTTAGTGTTTCTGACGTTTTTGTTAGTCGGTTAACACACTTTTAGTGATTTTCAACATAACCTTTGTATGGGAGGTGGGCGTGGTTATTATCCGATTTTTTCCAGTTTTGAACTGTATATGGAAATGCCTGAAGGAAACGACGTGTACCAAGTTTCATCATGATATCTCAATTTTTACTCAAGTTACAGCTTGCACGGACGGTCGGACGGACAGACGGACGGACGGACAGACAGACATCCGGATTTCAACTCTACTCGTCACCCTATATCTGACTCTTTTAGTTTTAGGACTTACAAACAACCGTTATGTGAACAAAACAATAATACTCTACTTAGTAACTTTGTTGCGAGAGTATAAAAAAAACAATTTGGCTATCAGCTACTCAGCGCTACTTTACGGCAGAAACAAACATTTACAAACTCTCGCACAACTTATTATAATTTTAGAACTAAGTAACGTATTATAATGATATTCGCACCGTAGGCCCTGGTAGCTAGTGTGTATTTACTCAAGTTAGTTTAATATTTCATATTACTCTACTAAATACGAGTAATAATAATAATAATAATGATATTGGACTGATATGAATTGGTTGAGATCGAGGAATGTTCATTTGTTAAAAAGTTAATTAGTTTTTAAAATTTTGCATAGTTTTAAAACACTCAGCATCATGCATTGCGGGCTGGCTCGCCTTTGAAAATATATTATAAATATGTATAAATCACACTATACAGTACTTGCTATGTTCGCATACCCACCTTTCTTCTACAAACTTCCCTTACCGCTCTTTTCAAGTAGTTACGAGACGTGCTCGGTCTGACACAAAACCCGCCGACATTTCTGGTATATAATATATCTCTTCATAATTTAACGATATCTTGATGGGATTTTTTGTGATATTTCAAGAGAAAGCTTCAGGGAAACATGTATATGTCAAAAAGTTGCGCGGAAATAACTCAATTTGCCGTAATCACCAATAAACTTGAATGTCTAAAGTTCTGACAATCTTAAAAAAAAAACAAGTAAGGAAGGGCTAAGTTCGGGTGTCACCGAACATTTTATACTCTCGCATGATAAAGTGATAATCGAGATTTCATTATACGTCATTTACATATTTTTCAAATACCGTACTTTTGTAAAGTTTTATTCCGCTGTCGTCATTGGTTCCTAATGTACTATATATTATACAGAGAAGGCAACAGATGGAATTCAAAATAGCGTTATATTGGAAGAAGGCGTGGTTGTGAACCGATTTCACCTATATTTCGTACATGTCATCAGGGTGTTAAGAAAATATTATTTACCGAATTTCATTGAAATCGGTTGAGTAGTTCCTGATATATGGTTTTTGGTCCATAAGTGGGCGACGCCACGTCCATTTTCAATTTTTAAAAAAAAAGCCTGTGTGCAGCTTCCTTCTGCAATTTCTTCCGTAAAATTTAGTGCTTCTGACGTTTTTTGTTAGTCCGTTAACGCACTTTTAGTGATTTTCTCGATTTCTTCCATTTTTGAACTGTATATGGAAATGCCTGAAGAAAACGACTCTGTAGAGTTTGGTTGATATAGCTATAGTAGTTTCCGAGATACGTACAAAAAACTTAGTAGGGGGCGGGGCCACGCCCACTTTTCCAAAAAAATTACGTCCAAATATGCCCCTACCAAATGCGATCCCTTGTGCCAAATTTCACTTTAATATTTTTATTTATGGCTTAGTTATGACACTTTATAGGTTTTCGGTTTCCGCCATTTTGTGGGCGTGGCAGTAAGCCGATTTTGCCCATCTTCGAACTTAACCTTCTTATGGAGCCAAGGAATACGTGTACCAAGTTTCGTCATGATATCTCAATTTTTACTCAAGTTACAGCTTGCACGGACGGACAGACAGACATCCGGATTTCGACTCTACTCGTCACCCTGATCACTTTGGTATATATAACCCTATATCTGACTCTTTTAGTTTTAGGACTTACAAACAACCGTTATGTGAACAAAACTATAATACTCTCCTTAGCAACATTGTTGCGAGAGTATAAAAACGGCAGCTGACAGTTTACAAGTATACTATAGGTACTATATTAAAACAAGTAAAAAAGAACTAAGTTTGCATTTTGTAAAGCTCAAAGGCGATGCAATTTGATACCATTGTGCAGAGGTTACAATCGTAGACAAATGCCATTATATTAACTTATACTTGAAGTTAACTGGAATGGAATATTGCATATCACAGTAGAAACCTTTCCGTGGTAGCTTTCTGAGGAGTGAATAGCGGCTATCTTAGATTTTCAGTGGTAGCAACGCAGTGCTGTATATATTGAGTTGATGAATATTAGACAAATTATATTTTTAAATAACAAAAACTATAAGTATTGTTGCTTAATATAATGGATAATTATTTATTAATGATATATTTTTACTAATACATGATTTAAACGCCATAGTATGTCATATTTCGCCATAAAAAACATTTACTGATATTCAGATATTCTTTATGTAGTGAGTTCTTATTAATAAAATGCAGCCCTGTTTCTAGATTTCTCGGTGGTGAGTTTTCTCCTGAATATAGTTGTTTACAATTGACAGAAAGAAAACGTTTTGTATTCGTAAGTTTTTGAAATATTATTACCAATAATTTTAGTTTAGAAATCCAATCCCAAGGGTTTTAGGCATTTGAAGCTAGATTTTTAATACACTGTTCTAATTTTCATCCGTATACTATTTACGACTAAACTGTTAGAAAAGGTACAATATTTATGTCTTTATATGCGAAATTGCTTGCACATATATAATTATTTTCAGATTATTTAATTCGTTGTCATATTTCTCACATGTTATTTGTTCCAACGAAATGAAACGAATTTTATTCAATTATGTCACCGAATGAGTGAGTTGAGCATCAACCACACTCCGAGGCGGACGTGTGACGGCAGCGGCGGACGCTCTTTGTATATACATATGTATATGTTTTTTTGATCATAAATAAAACACAATTGTTCTTTACTATAAGCGCTTCACTTTTGAATTAACGGAAACTGTCGGTTTACAACTCAGAAGTGGGATTTTATCTAAAGCCTACAAAGGATTCGTAGAATTTGCCAAAAACTGCGCCCATAGCAACGCAGCTAGTGCGCGACAAAACTTCAAAAGTTTCCCGAAAATTCGTTCAAACGATAATAGAACGAAAGAAGAGGGAAAGAGACACAAGAGACGCGAGTGCACAAAAGAAATACTGCAAAGACAATTTGTCGCTAAAAGTATACCAGCGGCAAATGTAACAGGCAGTGAGGCAGTGCAACGGTTTTCAACACAAAGCGTTGAAGGCGAACGAGAGCGTCGACAAAGAGAAGTTGATGCAATTGAAATAAATTACGAATGGTAAAAAGTGGAAGGAAAACAGACGCCAGCGAGAACGGACGTGTTTAGGGAAAACAAAATGGTCTTAATAAAAATTAAAAATTTGAAAGTCGAACAGCTAAACCGGGTGCTAAAAAGTCAAAACGTTACGGTGGTCGGCAATAAGGCGCTAAAGGTAGCAAAAGTCAGCGAAATATATGGCGCAGATGAGATCGACTCGAAGGAGCTTGAAGTCGGAGGCGATGGAGACAACGGTCAACAACAGATGGATGAATTGCGCAACGGAATTAACGAAAACTGTCGGTGAACTCACAGCATCGCGCAGAAGTGATGAAGGTACAGTTACGGCTGAGGGTCCGCGAATGACATCAACGCCAGCACATATGAACGAGGTGGTCACAACGGCACAAAGGCCAAGGGTGGCAGGACAAGGAAGGGCTAGCGGTTTGCAGGAAATTTGTGGGTTGATGCCAGAGTACGACCCATTAAAGGGCACGTTAAGCAGTGCAGTGTTCATAGAGAAGACGGTACAGTTGCGTAGCGCATATGAATTAACGGAGCAGGAAATATTGGTAGCAGCACAATCAAAGCTAAGAGAGGTCGCAAAAGAATGGCTAGACGCCCAACAAGTATTCCAAACGTGGGCTGAATTCGTTGGAGCATTTGAACGAGATTTCCCAGCTACAATGATATCAGCACAGGTGCACCGTGAGATGGCACAACGGAAGCGGCAATCACGTGAAACATTTGAAGAATATTATTATGCCATGTTAAGTATTGGGCGACGGGGAAAGATGGACGAGGAGTCCATTAACTCGTACATCATCACGGGTCTAAACGACGCATCACTAACGCGCCCGTTGTTGGCTCTAAAGGTGCCGACATGCAACGATCTTCTACAATCCATTAAGGAGTTGGTCGCCATGCCAACTACCACGAAGGTAAGCATGTCAGACTATGGGACTCCAAGCGAGATGGCCAACAAAACAACAGTCGAGAGGAAGCAGATCAAATGCTATAATTGCAACTCGTTTGGGCACATTGCGGCTAAATGTCCTCAATCTCCACGAAAACCCAAATGTGCTCGGTGCAACAAGGTGGGGCATGAAGCCAAAGCATGTCCCGCCGAACGACCAACAGTGACAAAGGTCAACGACGAAGTCATCGTTGCAGTCAACCCAGCAAGCAAAGAAGTCATGGTCAACGGGGAGCAATACAGTGGTTTCATCGACACGGGTAGTGACTTCTCACTTATTGCGTCATCTAAAGTGCCGCATGATGCAGAGCGCCGAACTTCAGTAAAACGTCTTCTAGGATTCGGCGGAGCGGTGGTGAACAGCACAGAACTAGCTAACATCAACATCATCATTGATGGAATTACGATCTCGACAGCCTGTCAGATCGTTCCAGATAAGTTTATGCCATACGATATTATTATTGGTAGCGACATTTTATGCAAAGAAGGTTGCAGGTTAACCATCGACTCTGGGGTCATTCGAGTGCATATGTGCCACACTAATACGTTCAACATCGACGAAGCACTCAATCCAGATGAAGTTAAAGAAGTCACCAGAGTGCTACATAAGTACGAGAGCTGCGTTACGGAGACTTTGGCGAATCTAGGGAGATGCAGAACAACCGAAATGGAAATCTCTATCAGTAGCGATCAACCAGTCATCGGTAGGCGCTATCAAGTGGCGTTAAGTCAACGACCAACGTTATCGAAGATCATCGACGAGCTGCTTAAGTACGATATCATCAGGCCAAGTTCATCACCACATTCGGCTCCAGTGATCTTGGTAAAAAAATCGAATGGTGAAGACAGGATGTGTATCGATTATCGGGCACTCAACGCAGTAACATTAAAGAAACACTTCCCAATGCCTATCGTCGAGGAGCAGTTGTCAAAGCTCGCCAATAACCATGTATTTACCATATTGGACATGACGGCTGGTTACTACCAGATCCCGTTAACAGAAGACAGCAAACAGTACACCGCGTTCTTGACACCAGATGGGTTGTACGAGCACAACGTGATAACATTCGGGTTGCGTAATGCGCCGATGGTATTCCAAGAAATGGTAACAAAGCTGGTGAGAGGGTTAAGTCATCGTGACCAAATAATAAGCTACGTGGATGAAGTCATCATCGCTACGAAAACGGTCGCAGGAAGCATCGAGGTACTCAATGAATTTTTACAAGCAGTAAAGGAAGCCGGACTTACTTTGAGGCCGTCCAAATGTACCTTTATGGCAACGCGTATACAGTTCCTTGGTCATGTCATCAGCGCAGAGGGCATCCAGCCGGGCGAAGAGAAAACAAAGTGCATAAACGACTTTCCGCAACCACGCACGCCAACGGAGGTGCGACAGTTTCTGGGCCTAGCCGGATTCTTCCGGAAATTCGTCAAAGGGTATAGCATCATAGCCAAGCCATTAGCCTCCTTACTCAAGAAGGAAGCAACGTTTGTATGGGCCGAGGAACAGCAACAGACATTTACGAATCTGAAGCAAGCTCTAACTACGCAACCAGTTCTTGTCATGTTTGATCCGACGAAGGAACATGAGGTGCACACAGATGCGAGTGCAGCCGGTGTCTCGGGTGTTATGCTGCAGCAAGAGGGTGGCTGGAAACCGGTTCAAGACCGGTGGAGAGATTCCGTGTGTTCTTACTGGGCACTCATTTTGTAGTTCGCACCGACTGCAACGCAATGGTCACAACCAAAGAAGCTACTCCGTTGAAGCCACGCATCGCTAGGTGGTGGCTGCGGTTGCAAGAATTTGATTTTACGTGCAAACATCGTGCCGGTGTTCAGATGCAACACGTTGATGCATTGAGCAGAGCTCCAGGTGAGCCACCCACCCAGCCGGAAACAGTTGCAGATTATGTGTTAGCAGTTGGTCACGTCAGGACGCCAAACGATTGGGTATATGCGATGCAGATTCAGGATGAGTCGCTGAAGAGAATTTGTGAGGTACTTCAAGGCAGAACTGGAGAAACCAACGAAGCTACAGTCAAGCAACTAAACACCGATTACGAACTCCGCTGATGAGTGCTGTCTTAACAAGGTCGCAGGTGGCAAAAAGCAAAGTCAACTTCATGTTGCGGAGGTGCTACCGATACCATTCCGGCATATTTACCTTGATCATGTAGGACCATTTCCAAAAAGCACTTCCGGTCAGGCGTATGTCCTCGTTATGGTATGTGGGTTCAGCAAATATTCCTTACTGAAAGCTGTACGAAATACCGGAAGCATACCAGTAATAAAAGCGCTAGCAGATATGATGGCAATCTTTGGTCAACCGCTACGTATCACCTCTGACCGAGGAACCGCATTCACATCAAAGCAGTTTGAAGCATTCACCCACAAGAATGGTATTCAACATACGAAGACAGCGGTACGAACTCCGAGAGCAAATGGTCAGGCAGAGCGAGTGAACAAAACGCTCTTAACTGCACTGAAATGTATGACTGTCGAGACTAGGGCTTGGGACTTATCACTGCCAGCACTCCAGTGGAGTCTTAATTCGCAGAAAAACGAGGTAACGCAGTATACACCTAAAGAGCTAGTCTTCTTCTTTAATCCTAGGACGTACCCGGTAACCGAATCATTCAAGCTTTGCACGACGAGGTCACCGAGATGTCAGACATCGAGATAAAAAGGGGCGAGGCAGCACAGAATATCATGAATCAGCGGAACAAATGGAAGGAGAGGTATGATCAACGTCACCGGAAGCCTCGGAAATACCAAGTCGGGGACCTGGTTGTAGTCGATTACGTCCCAAGTGCAACAGGAGAGTCACATAAATTAGATCCGGTGTACAAGGGTCCATACATGGTAACGAAGGTGCTGGACTACGACCGATACATCATCGAAGATTTACCAGATGCCACAGTGACACAGCGCAGGTATTGCAATGTTATGTCGGTGGACCACCTCAAGCCATGGTGTTCGTCCAGTCCCGAACTAGACAGCGATAACTCGTCTTGGGATGACGAGATGCCAGGAGAGGCCGAGCTGTCACCGAATGAGTGAGGGCAGTTGAGCATCAACCACACTCCGTGGCGGACATGTGACGGCAGCGGCGGACGCTCTTTGTATACATATGTTTTTTTGATCATAAATAAAATACAATTGTTCTTTACTATAAGCGCTTCACTTTTGAATTAACGGAAACTGTCGGTTTACAATTATAAATATTTTTGATAATTTATTTTTGAATGCCCAAGTTTTGCATATTCCCCACCACCCCTGAGGTTCGCAATAAGGCGCGTTACCGAGTTTGGTTTCCCGGTAGGCCTAGTTTCACCTTTACAACTTAAAATATACATAAATAATAAATAACATGAAAATGTAATAGAAATTGTATAAACAAAAGTATTCCATTAATTTAGTAATTAATAAATATTCCTAAGCTCTCTCAATAGATGCATCCAAAATCCTGCAACTCTATTAAATATAATATTTATTATTAAAATACAGAATTAACAGTTAGAGGGGGTCGGTAGTTGCCTATGTGAAATGCAGAAAAATTTGATGTGCCGAAAATGAGGTGTGCCGATTAAAAAATCTCAAAAAAATATGTTCTTATTCTTATAAATAGGTACTTAGGGACGCCGGGTTGTGAATTTATGCTGCAATAAAAAGGTTCTACATGCCTCATCATACTATGTAATTTTTTCAAAAATACTTCAAGATGACAACAAGAATCAAAAGTGTCATTCAATATTGCATCTAGCTTTTTCAAAAAATCTATGAAGGGCTTAGGACCTTTTGCCAGATGCCAGCTGTAGGGAATCAAGAACTATCTAGAACCAAAGGGCAATTAAATACCCTTTGAAGTGTAGTGAAAGAAAATATTTCTAAATCTCTACCTCTAGAGATTCGCAATTGCCGCGTGTCACATCTTTGATGTGTCTATGGCACCAAGATTGTCGGAAAAGTCAGAAAACATACATGGAGTTTTGCTTGTGTTCAATCCTGTCCCTTTCCCAATCTGTCCGAAATAGTGTTCAAGTTCATCTTGGCAAAGTCTTCTCGTCTTGATGTATTCAAATCCCTGTCGCGACAATATGCCCCCCAATCGTCTTAAACTGTGAATGTTAAGAAGCTAACCTCTAATAAAGGAAAATGTGTTTATAATATCTTGACCAAACATATCACAAACAGTGATAGAGTTAAGTGCTTCTTCGGCTTCTAATAAAAAAATTCATTGGTTCTAAGCTGCCCGAAAAGGGTTCATCATATTTTTTTAATGCTCCGAGACATTTGCTATAAAAAATATTGAAGAGTTGGTCGAAAAACCATACAAACTCCGCGGTATTCAAAAAGGTTTGGGACTGAGAGGTATTTAACTGATCTGTTGTATACATGGCTAGCATTGCGCTAGCAACTATATTGCTAAAGACTTGGGCAGCTAAACGTACACTCATTTCTTTGAAAAGTACTAGGCTTTAAATGTGTGGATGCCAATTTTGGCGTACATCGAATATCACATTGTGAATCCTGTTCATGAAAATAAACTATATTTTTCCAATCTACAGGATGCCTACGAAATTCTATAGGATTTGAATACAATATCTCGTACTCCTTAACATGTGGGGAGAATCATAAAAGAATACGATTTCTTCAAAATAGGGCCTATCATCTTTAATCCCCACAAATCTAGCAAAATTAACAAAATTGGATCCTTGATCGCAGACTAGTTGACAGATATGAAAACCTATACCCTTGAGTTTCTTTATCACTTTAAAAACATACGTCCGAACCACATCTCCTTTATAAGAATTATGGACGCAAACGCAACTGATTGAGACCAGGAGTTATTTCGAATGCCATGAGCTATTGCTGTAAAAACACTGTTGGCTATCCTGGACGTACGATTTTCATCCGCATAGTCCTCCAATCGTACCATAAAACCCCCATACCTATCATATTTTAAATAAGTTTTCAATGACATTTCACTACGACAGAATGAAATGTATTTCTCCTCATTACTAATGCCTCGGCTACGCAACTCCAGGGACTTAATGCTGCAAAATGAGCATCCACGATTTCTTGGCCAACTTTTAACAAATTTAGGAAGTGTGGTTGTAGAAGGCCAATGATAAAGAGGTAGCAAATATATATAAGTCAAAGGAGATTTCAATTTTACTCCAAGAGCTTAATATTTTTATCATATTTGAAACTTGAATATCAGAGGGAAGTATTTTGTATACTATACCTGATGGTAATTTCCCACAAATCTCATCAATTTGGGGATGAATATCGTTTTGTTTAATTAGATTATCTCTTTGGCCCTTCAATTCTATTATCTCCTATGCTTTTTATACTCTCGCAACAATGTTGCTAAGGAGAGTATTATAGTTTTGTTCACATAACGGTTGTTTATAAGTCCTAAAACTAAAAGAGTCAGATATAGGGTTATACATACCAAAGTGATCAGGGTGACGAGTAGAGTCGAAATCCGGATGTCTGTCTGTCCGTCCGTCCGTCTGTCCGTCCGTCTATCTGTCCGTCCGTCTGTCCGTCCGTCCGTCTGTCTGTCCGTCCGTCTGTCTGTCCGTCCGTCCGTCCGTGCAAGCTGTAACTTGAGTAAAAATTGAGATATCATGATGAAACTTGGTACACGTATTAGTTGGCTCCATAAGAAGGTTAAGTTCGAAGATGGGCAAAATCGGCCAACTGCCACGCCCACAAAATTGAAACCGAAAACCGATAAAGTCATAACTAAGATAAAGATATTAAAGTGAAATTTGGCACAAAGGATCGCATTAGGGAGGGCATATTTGGACGTAAATTTTTTGGAAAAGTGGGCGTGGTCCCGCCCCTACCAAGTTTTTTGTACATATCTCGGAAACTACTATAGCTATGTCAACCAAACTCTACAGAGTCGTTTTCTTCAGGCATTTCCATATACAGTTCAAAAATGGAAGAAATCGGATAATAACCACGCCCACCTCCCATACAAAGGTTATGTTGAAAATCACTAAAAGTGCGTTAACCGACTAAAAAAAAACGTCAGAAACACTAAATTTTACGGAAGAAATTGCAGAAGGAAGCTGCACCCAGGCTTTTTTTTAAAAATTGAAAATGGGCGTGGCCTCGCCCACTTATGGACCAAAAACCATATCTCAGGAACTGCTAGACCGATTTCAATGAAATTCGGTATATAATATTTTCTTAGCACCCTGATGACATGTACGAAATATGGGTGAAATCGGTTAACAACCACGCCCTCTGCGAATATAACGCTATTTTGAATTCCATCTGATGCCTTTTCTGTATAATACGAGTATATATGTACTTTAGGAACCAATGATGATAGCGGAATAAAACTTTACAAAAATACGGTATTTGAAAAATATGTAAATGACGTATAATGAAATCTCGATTATCACTTTATCATGCGAGAGTATAAAATGTTCGGTGACACCTGAACTTAGCCCTTCCTTACTTGTTCTGAAATTGAATTCATTAATAATGAAACTTGATCCATCGCATTGGCTAGTTGTTCTTGGCACTTTTGATGACTCAAGGATCCATCGCAGAAATAAGATTCGGTTTTGATCACCTGACATCGAACACCAAAAGAAATCATTTCTGTCTTGTTTCTTTTGTTTCACTAAAAGCATTAAATTCCTCCTCCCGAGCAGCAAAATCCTCAGTTCGACTAAGCTACCTATTTCAAACACTAAATTATTTGTTGCAGTAACATCTACTGTGGGTGCATACAAATTACTATCGGGAACTGCCCTTTACTTAAACGTAATTTGTTCCTCATCCGGAACGAGAAATGGCGCTGGCAAGGGGTATTTGTGACCCCCAAAACTCCAAAACTTCCATCCATTTTCTTGGCCTATGAAAAGTTGTAATACTTTTAACGGAAAAATATGCTAACAAAATGGTTAGTATGAAGCAAACAAATTTTGGTTAGTTTTTTTAAATTGTAAGTTATGGAAAAAATCAATTTAAAAAAATGGTGCAAAAAAATGAAAACACATGAAAAGCATTTAATTAATGCATGAAGGGGATCAACCTTTTGAGACATCATTTCGACCGTCTTCGAAATTATTAATGAAATAACTTTTAAGATTTAAAAACCATCTAACCACTTCAATTGGGTAGTTTGTATTGGTGATAAGGCTGCCTGTAGATAATATTCATGTATCACAAAATGTTTTTGACTGCATTAAAGAATGTTTTAAGTGTTTATAATGCAAACTTTTATATATGCACAAGAATTAACATGCAATGAATTTTTGATGAATGTATGTATACAAGGTGCTTTCGAAAGTAAACAGGACTTTAAAAAAAAACTGAACAAATGGTTTTTCCGGAAGAATCAATTTATTTTATTCAAAATAGTATCAATTGCTTCATTTCAGATTTTTGCACGGTCCAAAAGCATGTCGAACGAGTGTTTTAGCTCTTTGATCGGTATGGCCGCCAGTATGCCGATGCAAGCCTTTTGAATGGCCTCTACGTCTACATAACGCTACATCACGTCTGCATTTTTCCGAAAAGGAGGAAGTCGCACGTTGCCATATCGGGAGTGGTTAATGGTTAAAATGTGATTTGTGGTCAAATAATCGGTCACAAGCGTCGATCGGAAAGACGGATTCTGAGCAACTTTTGGTCGTCAGTCAATTTGTGCGGAACAAACCGTGCACATACCTTGCGTAAGCCAAAATATTCAGTCAAAATGCGATAAATCGATGTTTTGGAGATGTTCAATTCCATTTCCATGAATGTCAATGATGATTTCGACTGATTTTTGATGAATTCACGCACAGTTTCGATGGAATTTCCGGCAATCACGGATTTTGATTGGCCCACATGTTGATCGTCATTTATGTTCTCACGAACTCTTTGAAAACGTTGAAACCACTCGTGCACTTTGCTACGGGAGGGCAATCATCGCCATAAACTTATTTCATCAATTGAAACGTTTCGGTAAAAGTTTAACCAATTTTACAACAAAATTTAATGTTGGCTCTTTATTCGAAGCTAATTTTCGTACCGATAACACAAACATATTCACACTTAAAACGCAATAACTTCACTTCCAATATATGAAATGTCATGAAACTCTCACTGGACAATCGATAAAGATAGCAGATTCTAACGCACCAGTCGATGGCGCCACCAGGGGGCGCTAGATTCAAAAGTCCTGTTTTCATTGGAACGTGCCTTGTATGTATATGCGTATACATGTATAACAATTCACTCAAGTTTCACTAAAAATACTGAACACATATTCTTAAATTAATTCATACCTCGCTAATTCTAGTTCCGATGGGAATTTGTTAAAGGATTCAGCTCCCGCACATCTACATACACAATATTTCGGCATTCTTCTGTAGACAAAAGCTTGTACATCTTATCTTATCACTCTTGCTTTATTAGTTATAATTTGGCTTTTGTATAAATATTTTTCACAACAGTAATATGTATTATAGTAGTTAAACACAATTTCTAATAACGATTTGTTAATTTGTATATGTCAAACGACAACTCACCACCCATGATTGTATCCTTTTGCATGCAAAAATTTAGAAATACTTTAGGCGAGTTTTATACTTGCACAAAAAACAATAACTGATTTAGAATTAAACAACAAGTAATATCATAATAAAATTTAGCAGATATGCAAAGTAATTCAAAATAAACACTTAAATAACGTAAACACTTGTATTATATGTAGCTTAAATGCTAACACAATACCCAGATTACCATGAAAGTAGCAAAAAAAAAAAAAATGTTACACAACACCATAAGATTTTCTGAAGTTGAGTATATACAAAGATTTATTATATATTGGGAAAGGTCTTAGCAGATACCACTTGCTTTTGGCAATAAATTAATTTATGCTTGAGAACATTATTTCAAGAAGGATAATTTTGACAAGATAACTCAAAATTTGACTGATACTACATATATGGTTCTCTGCACTAAGGGCTAGGAAGAGTATTGACCTTTTTTAATGCACAGATTAAACGTCAGTAATATTGACTGATTTCAAAAATTCAGTATCTAGTCTTTAAGAATCGATTTCGATCAATTTAATTGAAAATGGACAAATTTTTTGCTCCACATTTATGTAAAGTTCTATTAGTATATTCTCTTTTGTGCTATAGTTACATAGAGTGAAATTCCTTATAACCGGAAACCCACCGACGCAGTGTTTTTGCCCGTCTAAGGGAGCTGTCCACATATGAGGGCGTGACATAAACGTGTGTTCAAATGTGTTCTAAATATATTCAGACAGGAGTGAATAATGACAATTATTCCATTAGTTTCCTTTGAGTCACCGCGAACCAAACGACGCAAGACAATTCATTTAATGTGATCATTTTTGTATTGTCGCAAATAATTAATAACAATTTAAATAAGAAAAGAAGGGCTAAGTTCGGGTGCAACCGAAGAACCGCAAGAATTAAAAAAAACTTCATATTAAAATGTGTTGCGAAGAAACTAAACTGAGTTTTATTGCAATAATTTAGTTCGCATCAGCCAAAATTATATTAAAAACATCTTGAAATGAGAGATAAGTATGTATTAACTCGTCCGAAGAGGCTAAATTTATTGTAATGATTTTATATGGAAAACGTCCAACAAAGGATCAAGGTATAGATCAATTCCATTCAAATTCAGCGCAAAGCTATATAATTTTTAAGACAACTTGTTTATTTAGTTTCATGAAAATAGTACATTTTGACCAACTTGACCGGTTTGAAGTCAGGCGGAAAGACGGAAATCATATGAGAGGTGTCTTGGCAGCAGATTGCGTTAATTTGAATATTGCGTAAGTATACTTGATAGAAAAACGAAAATCATTATATAAAGTAATTATAAATATGAGTTTCATCAAAGTACCTCACATACCTTCACTACTCATGTGGAGTAGAGTCAGACTCATGTCCGAAAATCTTGATGTTCGTTGTATTGGAGCAAGGTCAAGTTTTCTACCGATTTTATCCATTTTAGGCACAAATATACAGTGTTATGAATAAAACATACTCACTTAGTTTTATTACATAGTTATTTCAATTCGGAAGTTCGAAAATCTTTCTACAAAAATAATCTTCCCATGTTTTTTGGCTGTAATTTTGTTAAAAACTGACAAACTTAGATTCTGCTTCTGGATTATTTTTATTTGGTCTTTTAATTTTTTTTACATCTAGTCTAGAATATGATATCATGTAAATGGCCGCCTCCACAGTTGATTGTCATTTGAGTCCTTTTTTATGGCATTTTTCATCACTTAGGCCAGAACTTCCGGCGATAGGTCCTCACATTCTTCACGGATATTGTCTTTAAGAGCTGCAAGAGTCTGAGGCTTGTTGACATAAACCCGCGACTTCAAAAAGCCCCACAAAAAGAAGTCTAGAGCGGTCAAATCAGGCGATCTTGCTGGCCAGTGCAAATCGCCAAAAGGGAGATTAGGCGCCCGGGAAATGCATCCTTCAGCATATCGGATATGGCACGTGCAGGGTGTGCCGTTGCACCGTCCTGTTGGAACCACATGTTTTTCAATCCCAATTCATCAAGCTGCGGCAAAAATAACTCGTTGCTCGTTGCTCTATAGCGCTCATCTCTCACAGTAACCGTTGGCGGTCGACGTCTTCGAAGAAAAAAGATCCGATGATTCCTCCAGCGAAAACATCACACCATACAGTGACTTTGAGCGGGTCTAATGGCTCTTCGTGGGTTACACGGGGATTTTCAGTGTCCCAGGAGCAGTAATTTTGTCATTTACGTATCCGCTCAGATTGAAAATGGACCTCATCACTTATAATTATTTTTGATGAAAAATCATCTTCCTCTTGGTGGTGATTAAGGATGGCTTGAGCATATGTTAGACGCGATTGGTGGTCAGCAGCTAATAACTGACACCATTAACCGGCAACCAATAAAGTGACATAACTAAGCTGTAATTCCGAACAGGTGATTGCAATAACAATCACTGGTCTCGCCTTTTAATGTGTTTAGTGTAAGTATGTCCTAAACCTCTAAAGCTACAACAACCAAATTTTCTAAGCGCAAATATTATATATACACCGTGAAAATGAATGAAATCTGAAGAGAACCACGGTCACTCCCCATATAACGGTACTATTCAAAACTACTAAAAGCGCAATAAATCATGGGAGCCGGGGTAAAAATTGTACGATGGGCGTGGCACTTTTTGGCAAAATCACATATCTCGAAGCCCTATAGACCAATTTGGACAAGGTATTCCTCTTATTTTTCTATGTGACTGTGGGAAAAAGGCGAAATCGGGCTACAACCTACATACCACAATATTAAATTCCGTTCGATTCCTTATCTTTCTAGCACACAAATCGAGAAGCAATTAATATAACGGAATAAAATTTTGCACTTATAATTATTTTAATGTATTCGATCTTATGACCAAGAACTACCCAAATCTAATCAAAATTGCTACAGGTATAGTTAGGGTTACCATATTCCCTGATTTGTCAAGGAATTCCCTTATTTGACCTTCAGCACTGATTCCCAGATTTTCGTGAAAATTCCCTGATCTTCGTGAAAACTGCACTGTTTCCCTGGTTTCCTCCTGAATCGGCGTGCGTGGAAAAAAGTGAGCATCACAACGTATAAATCTACTTGGGCGTTTTGAATTTCCGCCCCACGCGTAGGATGCATTAACATGAATCATATCATTCATGGTTGCGTTCCAAAACTCCACCGAATTCAACTCGCGCAGTTGTTTTTGGTATAAAATACCAACTCGAATTTGCGAAATTTACTTATATAATTTACTAATCACTGTGTGTTCGCAACTATTATACTTCATAAATTGAATCCGCATCCGGAATGGGCAATTTTTTAAGCCTAATATTTTGTGGTTTATTTTAAATCTCCAAGTCTTCACCGTGACTTTTGTGAGGTAAGCAAAAAAATAGTATTGTGTTTTATAGCCCTTTTAGGTTATGTTACCATTATGTATTTTTGTTTCTTTAGTGAACTGATTCGCATTACTACATTATAAGGATGATATATTTTGTTGAATATATATTAACAAAAATTTAGTCTTTAGTTTCGGTGAAAGAATATTCTATTCTTATCCTATTTTTTTGCGCCTAAAAATGGCTTTGCTGAACTGAAATTATTATTTTCCAGCAAAATTTTGTTTATTTCACGAATTGACGAATATAAATAATAGTTTTTTTCAAAATTTCATTCGTTTCACTTTAACCACCAAACTTAATGCTTTAAATGTTAAGGGAAAACGTAAAGAAAGTGCGAACTTTTGAGAAAATGTTTTCATGGTTTATGCATCACTTTCCGAATTCAAAACATTTTGTTGGTTGCAATTTTCATCTGGGCCTGAATCAAAAGTGAAATAAATATGAACAAGTTGTTGCGCCGATTCAGTTATTAGACGCAAAAAATGTTCATACTGACGACAAAAAATTTATCGATCAGTTGGCAAATTTGAATGCGTTCTTGAAATCGAAAAAAGAGGATCGAGAAATATCAGACGAGTATTTTGCGCAATCTGTTAATGACCAGCTGTCTCAATTCTGCAAATAAAAAGAACGCTAAGTCGTTTTCCGAAATCTCGATAATAGTTCAGTATTTGTTGTCTATCCCTGGTCACAACGCAAATTGCGAGCGTAATTTTTCCTTAATCAATACACAGTGGAGTAACGAGCGTAACCGCCTCTCAGTTGAGACCGTTAGGAATTTTGTACTTGTTCAATATACAAGGTCTGTCGCAAAAGAAACAGGACTGTTAAAAAAACAACAAAAAATTAATATTTTTCAACAGTTATATTTTTTTATTCAAAGTAGTTTCCTTGAGCTTCGATACAGCGTTTAGCCCGGTCAATTAGCATTTCAAATGAGTGTTTAAGGGCATTTTTCGGAATGCTCTTGAGAATATCGGTCGTCGCCTTTTGGATAGCTGAAATGTCCTGAAACCAGTGTCCTTTCATGGGTAAATGAAGTTTTCCAAATAGGCAAAAATCACAGGGTGCCAAATCAGTTGAGTAGGGTAGTTAATGGTTAATATGGAGTTTTGTGTCAAAAAATCAGTGACAAGCGTCGACCGATGACACGGCGCATTATCGTGCAACAGGCGCCAGGACCCTGCCTCACGGTATTGTGGTCGAGCACGACAAATGCATGACAAAAGACGCTTCATAACACCAAGGTAAAACATAGCATTAATCGTTTGGCCAGGTGGGACGAACTCTCGGTGTACAATACCCTCGGAATCGTAAAAACAAATCAGCATTGTCTTTATTTTTGACTTCCTAAGACGACCGACTTCTGATCGTCACAGAGTTCCTCACGACCTTCTTGGAATCGCTTAAATCACTCATGCACATTACTACGGGATAGGCACTGATCACCATAAACTTTTTTAATCATTTGAAATGTTTCAGTAAACGTTTTACCAAGTTTAAAACAAAATTTAATATTTGTTATTTGCATTTTACGACCGATGACCAAAAGCTGCTGTCACTTTTTGATCGATAACATCGATTGTAGTTATCCAATTGTCTTAAAATTATTATGAAATGTCAACAAGAGATCAAACTTTTTATTTCATAAACCAATAGGTGGCGCCAGCAGAAACAGTTCTATTTAAAAAGGTCTGTTTCTTTTGCGACAGACCTTGTAGCTTCAAAGAAATGAATTATAAGGATGTCACAAGTATTTGTACAGCGGTAAAAGATTATTTCTATTAAAAAAATTGGAGCGATGGAGGTGGGAGGTTGGTGACCAAATTCGATTAATTTGTCGAAGGCTACATATGTATGCAACGGGACTGATTTTTACTGAGACCGATATGGTAACCCTAGGTATAATTGACTTTTGACCGAAAATATCGGTCAATGTATGGGATATACAATTCAAACTCAGAGAGATAATTTATATCTCTTTATATCAAAAATTGGTTAATGGAGTTAACACTTCCCTTAGTTTTCATATATTTGCGTTATCTCAATGAAATTACAGAGCGTGTTTTACCCATAACAGTGTATCTTTCCGTCTAAAATAGATAAAATTAGGTGAAAACTTGACTAGATCCCCATATTACTAAAATCGGGGTTTTCGAGCATCCGACTGTATTTACTCCATATGATAGGTAATTGCATGTGAAATATGTTATTGAAATCCATGGATAATTTTTTCGTATATGGCTTGATAATAGCTAATAGATAAAATCGGGCCGATGCTACCCCAATTCCCATATTCTACAAATGTAAAATGATTTTCGCTTTTCTAAAAACCTTTATGCCAAATATGTCGATAATTATATGAGTTATATATAGTATAGGTATATATCAAATTGCTTGAAATTATTCTTTTACAATGGGCTCAAGCAGTACCCGACTTCCAGTCTTTATTCAAATATCCTCTGGGTAGTCAAATAAATTCGTTTGAAAGCGAGCTTAAGTGAGAAGCCAATCCGTCCCTCCACAGGGTTGTGCCCTGGGCTTGGAAAACGCCCTCAATGAAAAAGAAATGACAGCCTCGGATGACAGGACGGATTTAGGGTCATGAAAAGAACGAAGGTCAATAAGCAGAAGGAAGGTCCGACGTCGAGAAGCTGCAATCACAATAGACAGTCGAACGATTTTCGACTCGAATTGCACTCCTGCTCTCAGAAAGCAGGCGGTATAAGGGAACTGTGGGGCGGCATTTTTAGCTCCTTACCATTGCCTTTAAGAAAAAACTTACAAACGACCACATCTCATGCGTGATGGGACAAATACCTAGATCTGAAGAGACGCATTCGCAGACAAAAAAGGAGAGAGGAAGAAATGCGTCAGTATGAAGAGCTTGACAAGCTGGCCGACAGGGGTAATAGTCGGAAATTCTAAGAAAAGGTGCGGCGACTAACAGAAAGTTTCAAGGCTAGAGCATACTCCTGTAGAACAACCAGGGGTAATCTAGTATCTGATGCCCAAATGTATGAAGGGAACACTTCTCCAAGTTTTGGAATAGCAATGATAGCATGACACAAGGGAATAGAAAATGCGACTCCCAATTCGAAAACGATGGAGCAGACGTGCTATAGCCCTACCATGAAAAAGTTCGAATAGCAATTACCCGTCTGAAGAACAACAAATTGGTGGGCGCCGTGGATTCCTAAGGAGCCATCCAAACACTGCGGCGAAGAGCTGATAATTAGCATGCATCAGCTTCTTTGTGAAATACGTTGGACGAAAGCATGTTCGACGATTGGAATTAAAGTGTGGTCTGCCCACTTCATAAAACAGATCCAACAATTTGCGCCAACTACCGTCTTCTAGGTCTCCTCAACAACGCAGAAAATGTTATATCGAGCATATTGTGTTAAAGATTAAAGCCGACCATCAAGAAACTGATAGGACCTTATCAGGCCTGGAAAATCAAAAACTGACCAGATATTCACCATGCGTCAATTCTTGGAAAAGATTCGTGAAAAGATGATCGCTACACACCACCTCTTCGTCGATTTCAAAGCTTCTTCTGACAGCACGAAAAGGAGCTGCCTTTATGCCGCAACGTCTGAATTTGGTATCCCCGCAAAACTAATACGGCTGTGTAAACTGACGTCGAGAAGGACCTCTCCGAGCCGTTCGATTTCGAAAGAGATTTCAATCTTCTGTTGAAGAAAATCATTCGACCTGCAGAACTTGATCGAGCAGGTACAATCTTTTATAAGAGTGTACAGCTTTGGACTGAGCAAACAATTGAGAATTTGAGTCATCTCTCGACGAACAAAAAGCAAACTCTATAAGTCACTAATTTTTCCCGCTAGGGCATAGATGACGACTGTACGAGATGTGCGACGTCTGTCGCGTTGTTGTAAAATCGACTATAACTGCCTAAGCGGTGTCTACTTCAATAAAGAAGAAGATAATTTTCCGGCAATGTTTCCTCCAAGTTCCAAGAGTATATGTTCGGATGGACCCGAACTGAGCTCTTCCTTACTTATTTTTTACTAGATTTGCTTGTTGCTTTTAATAAACTATTGGTTGGTTTGCCCGTTGTCTAAAATAAATTACCAGGCCCTCTCGGTTCCTATCATAAACAAAGTTGTATGACAGGTGCTCAACATCATAAGCTTTAGACAATTATTACCTTCCTTTGATTTTTTCATTCAAACTAAAGCATATTACGTTTCATAATGGCCAACGACAGCATTTATAATATACGACACAGGTAGAAACACATATTTATATGTATGTATATATGTAAATCAACAAATTGATAACGATGACTTCATTGCTGAAGCTTGTTTGTCGATCAAGCTTACCGCTTCGTTGTTGAAATTATGAAATTAATTTGGGAAATCGTCACCACACATATGCATTCATGTAGACAGTGGTACCACATTTCCAAAGCCGAACTGACATACTTAATTTGCTTATTCAGTTGAATGGATGAGTTTTTGATAAACAGGCATTCTCATTTAAGTATGCATCGAAGTAGGTAGATATGTCACGAAAACTCTCTTTTGACAATATACTATTAAAGCGTTTACCAAGTCGAAAATGAGTCATATTTAGTTGGTGTCATTATAATGCACTCTTTAGTTTTGTTTTGACTTTCATAGGCTAGGTTGGTGCCGTAAAACTAACAATAGTGTTTTTTTATTTTAGATGAGAAAATCTCACCACTGCCTCGGCCACAAAACCCTCTTAGAGCAACAGCTACGCAATTAACCCCTTGACGTATCAATTAGCGCAACGAAATTCGCTTCCAACTGTCCGCACACAACTTGCACTAAATAAACAAGTTTTGATGCTTACGAATTGTCGCAAAACGAAGCGAATTTTATTTATTTTTAATGCGTAAAAAAATATGGATAATTACACAACTGATCTGCAGTAGATAATGCACTCAACTGCAGCAATGTTCTTTGCTGAAAATAACGGGAAAATTTCAATTATCTTTAAATCAAATGTAAACTTCTACACACCACGAGTCAGGCTCGTACTCGTAATAATCATGTTAGGCACAGAAATTGTACTACATACCAGTCAGACTCGTGATAATCATGTTAGGCACAAAACTTGTACCACGAGTCAGACTCGTCGAAATACGTCAAAGGGTTAATTTCAACGCAATTTGGTATATTTTCTTTTCCTGGCCTCCTACTATTAAGTTTTGAATACAAAGATTTTGCCTGAAATTGAACTACAAGCACGTCTAATTCTCACTTGACATCAGCATTGTCATTTGGTGCAACAAATAAAATTAAGAAAGGGCATCCATAGTTTAAAGATTTTTACGCACGTTTAAAGATTAATACGTTTAATAGATACACTATATTTCCTTAACCTCATACGCTATATCAACGAAATTGGCACAGCACACATTTTTTTGATTCGTCCTACGACAGTGTGAAAATTAGTCAAATCGGAGAAAAATCCCGCCCACGGTTTTGTTGAAACCTGCTAAAAACCCTATAACACACTAACTAAACAATCTAAAGATTTTAATAATACATCCACTACTATTGGTACAGTACCTTTGTACCAGCCAATATAACACTGGACACTGGGTGTGACATCGCCCACATTTATATGAAAACCTATATCTCAAGAACTAATAGACCGATTTCCCCCAAATTATTTGCCTGATATCATTTTGATTTTAGTATGTTTCATTATGATTGGTAAAATCAGACAACACCCCTCCTACTCCTCTTATATCACAATTTTAAATTCCAACTGATTCTTTCACTTTTCAGTACAGAAATCAAGTACCAAAGTAGATATTGGAGTAAAGTTTAGTACAAGGAGTGGCTTTGGAGCGCAACATCTTACGTCTAAAAATTATGAAATTCTCACTGGACAATCGATAAAGATAGCAGATTCTAACGCACCAGTCGATAGCGCCAACAGGGGGCGGTAGATTCAAAAAGTCCTTTTAATTTTGGAACGCACCCTGTACTATCTATAACTCATGCACTGATCGAAAAATTCGGTATAAAGTTGGATAGAAACACTGAAATAATTATATGTAAAACATGGGAGGTGCTGTAGTATCCACCCGATTTGAATATACTAAAAAATGTTCCCTGGGTTTCATTAAGGTACCTCACATACAATCACCAACCACATGGAGGAAAGTAAGCCGGATGTTCAAAAATCCTGCTACATTATTAAATATATGGTGGCTAGGTCAAGTTTTCACAAACTTGTATATACTTTAGTCCCAAAAATATATTTTTTGAGTAAAATAAATAAATATATGCAGTATAAAGTGATATAGAAGTTCCAAAATCTTTATATTAGTTACATGGGGCTCAGAGAAATATTCACCCGATTCAACCAATTTTTAATACACATAGATATTATTGTCATATTTTATTCGAATTTCAATTATATATTCTATACACTTATCAATATATTCGGTCAAAAGTCAACTTTAGATCCTGGAATCGAGCGATACCAAAAGCTCCGTCCCTGTCGTGCGACTTCTTCAATCGAGCAGGTACAATCTTTTAAAAGAGTGTACAGCTGTTGGCGTATGCCAATATTAATATCATCGGTCTCAACATCCGCGCCGTTAGTTCTGCTTTCTCCAGACTGGACAAGGAAGCAAATCAAATGGGTCTGGCAGTGAACGAGGGCAAGACGAAATATTTCCTGTCATCAAACAAACAGTCGTCGCACTCGCGATTTGGCTCCCACGTCGCTGTTGACCATCATAACTTTGAAGTTGTAGATAGTTTCGTATATTTGAGAACCAGCGTAAACACCACCAACAATGTCAACCTGGATAACTCTTGCCAACAGGTGCTACTTCGGAGTGAGTACGTAATAGCAAAGTAAGGTCCTCTCTCGACGAACAAAAACCAAACTTTATAAGTCACTCATTATTCCCGTCCTGCTATATGGTGCAGAGGCTTGGTCGATGACATCAACTGTTGAGTCGACGTTGCGAGTTTTCGAGAGAATGGTTCTGCGAAATATGTATGGTGTTTCGCGCATTGGCCACGGCGAATATCGCATTCGATGAAACGATGAGCTGTATGAGATATACGACGACATTGACATAGTTCAGCGAATTTAAAGACAACGGCTACGCTGGCTAGGTCATGTTGTTCGAATGGACGAAAAAACTGCAGCTCTGAAAGTATTCGACGCAGTACGCGTCGGGGGAAGCAGAGGAACAGGGAGACCTCCACTCCGTTGGAAGGATCAGGTGGAAAAGGACCTAGCTTCGCTTGGAATCTCCAATTGGCGCCACTCAGCGAAAAGAAGAAACGACTGGCGCGCTCTTGTTAACTCGCCTATAATCGCGTAAGTGGTGTCGTCCATCCGGACAACATGACCTAGCCAGCGTAGCCGCTGTCTTTTAATTCGTTGAACTATGTTGATGTCATCGTATATCTCATACAGCTCATCGTTCCATCGAGTGCGGTATTCGCCGTGGCTAACGCGCAGAGGACCATAAATCTTTCGCAGAACTTTTCTCTCGAAAACTCGCAACGTCGACTCATCCGTTGTTGACATCGTCCAAGACTCCGCACCATATAGCAGGACGGGAATTATGAGTGACTTATAGAGTTTGGTTTTTGTTTGTCGAGACAGGACTTTGCTTATCAATTTCCTATTCTGTCCGAAGTAACACCTGTTGACAAGAGTTATTCTGCGTTGGATTTCTAGGCTGACATTGTCGGTGGTGTTTACGCTAGTTCCAAGATAGACGAAATTATCCACAACTTCGAAGTTATGACTGTCAACAGTGACGTGAGTGCCAAGTCGCGAGTGCGACGACTGTTTGTTTGATGACAGGAGATATTTCGTCTTGCCCTCGTTCACTGCCAGACCCATTTCTTTTGCTTTCTTGTCCAGCCTGGACAAGCAGAACTAACGGCGGGGGTGTTGAGGCCGATGATATCAATATCACGATAGGGAATCGCCTTTTCTGAAACCTCGCTTGGTATCGAACGGCTCGGAGAGTTCCTTCCCGATTCTGACGGAGCTTTTGGTGTTGCTCAACGTCAGCTTACACAGCCGTATTAGTTTTGCGGGGATACCAAATTCAGACATCGCGGCATAAAGGCTGCTCCTTTTCGTGCTGTCGAAAGCAGCTTTGAAATCGACGAAGAGGTGGTGTGTGTCGATTCTCCTTTCACGGGTCTTTTCCAAGATTTGGCGCATGGTGAATATCTGGTCGGTTGTTGATTTTCCAGGTCTGAAGCCACACTGATAAGGTCCAATCAGTTTGTTGACGGTGGGCTTTAATCTTTTACACAATACGCTCGATAGAACCTTATATGCGATGTTGAGGAGGCTAATTGTGGGTCTCCTTTTTTATGGATTGGGCATAGCACACTTAAATTCCAATCGTTGGGCATGCTTTCGTCCGACCATATTTTACAAAGAAGCTGATGCATGCTTCCTATCAGTTCTTTACCGCCGTGTTTGAATAGCTCGGCCGGCAATCCGTCGGCCCCTGCCGCTTTGTTGTTCTTCAGGCGGGAAATTGCTATTCGAACTTCTTCATGGTCGGGTAATGGAACGTCTGCTCCATCGTCATCGATTGGGGAATCGGGTTCTCCTTCTCCTGGTGTTGTGCGTTCACTTCCATTCAGCAGGCTGGAGAAGTGTTCCCTCCATAATTTAAGTGTGCTCTGGGCATCGATCACTAGATCACCTTTGGGGGTTCTACAAGAGTATGCTCCGGTCTTTAAACCTTCTGTAAGCCGCCGCATTTTTTCGTAGAATTTTCGAGCATTACCCCTGTCGGCCAGCTTATCAAGCTCTTCGTACTCACGCATTTCTGCCTCTTTCTTCTTCTGTCTGCAAATGCGTCTCGCTTTCCTCTTCAACTCTCGGTATCTATCCTATCCCGCACGTGTAGTGGTCGATCGTAACGTTGCGAGGTAGGCAGTCTGTTTTCTCTCCGCTGCGACACGGCACTCCTCGTCGTACCAGCTGTTCTTTTGCACTTTCCGAAAACCAATGTTTTCGGTTACAGCTGTACTTAAGCAGCTTGAAATGCCGTCCCACAGTTCCCTTATACCGAGTTCTTGACGAATGCTCTCAGAGAGCAGAAGTGCAAGTCGAGTAAAAAATCGTTCGGCTGTCTATTGTGATTGCAGCTTCTCGACGTCGAACCTTCCTTGTGTTTGTTGGCGTGCGTTTGTTGCTAAACAGAAGCGGGTGCGAATCTTGGCTGCAACAAGATAGTGGTCCGAGTCGATTTTAGGACCTCGCAGCGCACGCACATCTAAAACACTGGAGACGTGTCTTCCATCTATCACAACATGATCGATCTGGTTGGTAGTTTTTCGATCCGGAGACAGCCAGGTAGCTTGATGAATCTTCTTATGCTGGAATCTAGTACTACAGATAACCATAGTTCGGGCCCCGGCGAAGTCAATCAGCCTCAGCCCATTTGATGATGTTTGGTCGTGGAGGCTGAATTTACCGACCGTAGTGCCAAAGACACCTTCTTTACCCACCCTGGCGTTAAAGTCGCCAAGCACGAGTTTGACATCATGGCGGGGGCAGCTCTCATAAGTGCGCTCCAAGCAGTCATAAAAGACATCTTTAGTCACATCGTCCTTCTCTTCTGTCGGGGCGTGGGCGCAAATCAGCGATATGTTGAAGAACCTCGCTTTGATGCGGATTGTGGCTAGACGTTCATTCACCGCAGTGAATGATAGTACTCCGCGACGGAGTCTCTCTCCCATCACGAATCCTTCACCAAACTTGCGCTTCTTTATATGGCCACTGTAGTAAATGTCACAACGGTGATGTCAGCCTTTGTTTTTGCGAGGACATCAACCAGCTGGGCAGCGGCACCTTCCCAATTAAGGGACCGGACATTCCAGGTGCATGCCCTCAATCCGTAATCCTTATTTCGTTTGCCATGGTTGTCATCAAAAGAGGGGTCTCTCATCCGAGGCTGGTTATACCTATTCACTGGGGTTTTTTTTTTACGTGGCAGGTCCCAAACCCGGCGCACAACCCTATGTAGGGGATGTTTCGCCTTCTCACTTCAGCTCGCCTTCAAACGGATGTTCTTAGGTTACCCAGAGGATACTTGGTCAAAGACCGGAAGTAGTGAGCTGCTTGAGCCATGTGTAAAAGAATCGTTTCTGGCCACTCCCAAGTGAATGGCGATAATTACAGGAAGAGATATTGACGAAAGCATAGAAGAACTCCATGATATAATAACTAAAGCAGCTGTCTTAGCAACACCAAATAAAAACTATGGATAAGCCACTTGGTGCCAGAAAAATTACTGACAGAGATATAGAAAAGCTTCTAAACGAAAAAAGGTGTGCAAGGCGTTAATGGCAGATAAATCGCTCCCCCTCCACTCAGCTTCAAATGAAATCAGCTGCACGTAAATTAAAAAAAGCGCTTAAACGTGAGGAAGAATCCAATACCGAAATGTATATAAAGAAGCTATGTCCAAATTCAAGCAAACAAAATTCTCTTTGGAAAGCCCAAAAGTCCCTGAAGCCACCAACTAACTCCAACATGCCTATGCGAGATTTGGGTGGAAATTGGGCTCGAAGTGACGAGGAAAAGGTTAATTGTTTTGCAAATCACCTAGAAAAGGTATTTCAACCAAATTGCCCAAAGAACAACTTCGAGTTGTCCAGCTTACCCAACACAGTTAACGAGTCACTCGAGCCTTTTAAGACTTCACCTGCTGAAATTATTAGAATAATAGAAGAACTTAAACCAAAAAAGTCACCAGGTCATGATAATATTACCCCAAAAATACTAATTGAGTTACCAATTATTGCTGTAGAAGTGCTCTCTTTGCTCTTCAGTGCAATCCTTAATTTCGGATACTATCCTAATTCATGGAAAAAGTCGCAGATTATCTTGATGGATAAACCTGGGAAAGACTTAACACAGCCGTCTTCATACAGACCAATCAGTCTTCTACCCTATCTTTCTAAAATATTTGAAAAAGAGTTACTATCAAAGATGTCTCCTTTCCTCCACGAAAGAAATATCGTGAAAAACATAGCACGATAGAGGAAGTAGTAAATAGAATTACTATCGAAATAAGGAAAGCAGGCGTTTGATAAGGTGTGGCATGAAGGTCTTTTATATAAGATTAAAAAAATTCTACCTTTAGAATTGTATAAAACATTGGAGTCATATTTAAAAAATAGAAAATTTATGGTAAAAGTGGGAGATTTCATATCTGATGAACGACAGATAAGGGCTGGTGTACCACAGGGCAGTGTTTTAGGCCCAACACTATACATCATATATACAGCAGATCTTCCAACAGCTAATAATGTATTAACTTCAACTTTTGCGGATGACACAGCTATAGTGAGCCGTAACAAATGCCACATTTTAGCATCACGAATATTAGCCAAGCATTTAAGTTCTGTCGAAGAGTGGCTAGCGAACTGGCGTATAAACGTGAATGAACAGAAGTGTAAGCATATTACATTTTCGCTAAGACCCAAAATGTGTCCGGCAGTAAAAATGAACAATATTTTAGTACCACAAGCGAACGAAGTGACATTTCTTATTATTCACCTAGATAGAAGGCTTCACGTGGAGAAAACATATCTCTAGTAAAATAACATGTATGAAGATTAGAGCTGCAAATTTAAATTGGCTTTTAAATAAAAACTCCAAACTTAGTCTAGACAACAAAGTGTTTTTATATAATGCGGTCATAAAGCCGATTTGGATGTATGGCATTCAACTGTGGGGTACAACGAGTGCAACTAATATTGATCTAATACAAAGGTTCTAATCAAAAATGCTTAGAACAATCACTTGTTCACCATGATACATGCGTAATGAAAATATCCACAAAGACCTTGGTATTTCTATGGTAAAAAAAGAAGTAGAAGACTGCAGAATTAAATATATATCTAAACTCCGAGATCACCCAAACCCTTTAGCTAATGCTTTGGTACATTCCTGCGATCAAACACGCCTCAAAAGAAGAGATATGCTTACGTTCTAAGGAGCAACGTATCACCAAAACAGCTCAAACACTTGCTTGAGCTTGTATAGTTTTTAAATAGATTTAAGATTTTATAACTTATTGTTAGGCTTTTAAAACAAAAAGCAGATTCAATAAAAAAAAAAGATATTGCAAAAAAAAAATGGAGTTTAAAATTGGGGTATGTGGGATGTAGGCGTGGTTGTCACGCACTAAATTTAGTCTAAGTCGATCTGTCGAGTCCCGAGATATGTGGTTTCACCAAAAAGTGGGCGGTGACACACAAATGGTTTAATTTTCACACTACTATAAAACCCTCTCATACCATCCCGGAGATAAAATTTATTGTCTCTGGTAATTAGTTATTGATTTATTGTGCCTTTAGTAGTTTTTAATAGTACCGTTATATGGGGAGTGAGTGAGTTTACCTTCCGATTTCATCCATTTTCATACTGTCGGTGAGACAGTCACAATTATAAGAGATTATCAGATATCCTTTCGATGCAAACATGATGATTTTCAGCTCTATTTTTTTAATTTTTCGATGTTATCGTCAGTGATAATGTGAATAAATGATTCGCTAGATTTCAGTTACATCAGCATGACCTAAATATTTGTGTTCGTGGTAAAGTCGATCCCCAAAACCCTTCTGCAACATTTTCAATGATACTGTGATTTCATTTGAAACAGTTCAAGATATCACGTTGCTTAATTTTTGCTATGGTAAAAATCGTCGGAAAACCTTTTCGCGTTATAAATAAATAGCTGCCAAATATACACTATTTGGCATAGAAAGTGCCCGGAAATTGTAAGTAAATGCAAAATATTTAATTACTCATCAATATATATTTTCTCGCCTTCGTAGTGATCCCCACCAGATGTAATACATTTATGTCAACCATTTTTCTAGTCCTCGAAACACTTTTCATAAGCACTTTTTGGGATGGATCAGCTCCATCTGCGAATTTTGTTGTAACTCTTCGATTGACTGAAAACAAATTCCACAGAGCGACAAATACAGTTTGGGGAACAAGGTACTATATTCTTTTTTAATATTTTCATCTTTAGAAGAAGAACGATGCATGTCTTCAACGATCTCTCTACCGTATTTGAAGGCTTTGTACCTCTCGTAGTATTTGTTTTTGATAAAACTGAATCAACGTAAGCTTTTTCCAACATTCGAAATGATTCCGCTTACAATCTTTGGTTAAAAATACAAAATTTGAGAAAATTCTTTGTCCGAAATTTTTATGCATTGTAAAAATCTCAACGCACTACTCAGTTGTACCGACTTAAGTAGCTGCTGTAAACAAATTGGTTAACAGATTGCGCTCATAGTTGACATTGTAATTAAGGGCATTCCTTTGGTAGGAAAATACATTTTTGAAATATAATTTAACCGTGGAATTTAATTACAATTACGGGTGCTTTTTTGTCTTAAGGTATAGATCAAGCTTCACCTTTCGATCCATGAAGTATGTGGGAAAAGGGAAGGTGATTATGCGTTATGATTGACGTCCAACAGTAAAACGAACTTGGTATGACTTAAGTAACATGGATGTAATAAGAAAAAAAAAGGATTTAAATCATGTGAAAGCTATGTATATCTATTCATAATTGCCAATTATATGCATGTACATATGTATTTAAATAATCTGCCTGCAAACGCGATAACTTCAGTAAAAATTAAAATGTCTTGATAAAACTTGCTGTTCCATGTTACTATAAGAAGGTTAGTCTTGTACATTAGATCGGATAATTGGCACGCCCACATAATATCGTTAATCGGAAACCTATGAAGTGATACACATAACTAAGCTCCAAACTAAGATCTAAATCTCTATGTAAGTTGGGAAAGGGAAACACAGTTATGAGGGCATCTGTGATTTAAACGATTTCAAAAAGTGAGCACGGTCCTGGGATTGAAAATTTGGTGAGAGCAAGCACTTTTTCGTGCAGTTTCAAAATCAATGAAATCGGCAGATAACTCCATCACTCTCCATATAAAGAACAATAGGTCAAAAATATTAAGTTAGTCAAATCTTGAAGGCTTTATAGAAATTAGGGAACTACTCCGCCATATTTAACCAAATATTGTGCAAATCGCTGTTTTAAATTCACTCTAGTTCTCGCATTATACTCTAGAGTCAATGACGTCATCGGAATAAAATCATGCACAAAAAGTGCCTTCATGATAGTCCATCTCACGGCTAATAATTGTCGAAATCAAATAGCATTTCAAGCTCCTATATGGCGACCAGTGTGTGAGTTATATTCAGGAAATTGTCTTAAGCCTTTTATGTTGTTCAACATGTATGATATTTGCATAATATATTTTGGGTGGATATACAGACACTGAGGTTCATACACTCGGTATCTGGAAGCTTGAAAAGCGCAACTTTTATTCCAATAAAAGAATCACCAGAGTTGTGATTACCTATAGTAAGTGGGAGTCGTTGTAGTCTATTGCGTCTACTGCACCGATCGTTTTAAAATTTTCTGGGTGACACTGCAAAATACCTGTGAAGAGATATTATTTTTTTTGTAGGTAGAGCAAAAATCCGATTTTGGAATTTGCCAAACACCCCAAAATCTCGACTAAAGCTAATGAGATTTATTTGTTTTTGCACTGCAAACTTAAATTTTTGATCCTTTTTCTCCCTTTTTTGGACTTAAGCGATATTCAGTGTGTATTTTATAAGAAAAAATTCAAAAAGTACTTTTAATACTGAGTATAACGAATTTTTGTTTTCATAATACGGTTAAAAAATTAGCAAGTTATTCAACTTCTTATAAAAATGAAATTTTTGCAAAAATTTGTAACGAACTTAATTTACCAATTACCGTAAATACAATTATTTTTGTTTCTTACCCAACGTCTCTATAACATTCCGTTACAAGTGCACTTTCCGTTTTTCTTTTGTTGTGTTTGCTGTTTAATTTGATATAAATCGTTGTAAAGTAAAACTAAATTGTGCAAAAAACTTAATAAATTTTGCTGTATATTTAAATTGGCTTATTTACGGTTTCAAGTCATCAGCGTGAATTTAAAAATAATATAAGTGTTATAAAAATATATCTTCTTCTTCTTTACTGGCGTAGACACCGCTTACCCGAGTTATATACCAGATATGAACTGTCATCATCAAACGTTTAGGCTTACAATTTTAATTCGCGAAAAACTTAAAGTAAGTGTATGAATGTAAAATCGGGTGGAAAAGAAAGTTTTAAAACTGATAGTGATCTAATACATTTTGTAAATATACCCGAATTATTTTTGGCTTTAAATCATAATTGTATTGCTCATGCATGGCGACTTTTCATTGATAGTTCGTGTAGAAGGAAATAAGTTCGTGTTCCCGAATTAAAGTTGGTAACATCACGATTAGCCTTTTATTTAAAACAAAAAATTTAATTAATTAATGAATGTTTTGCGAAAAGAAGAAAAAAGAGTGTACAAAAATACGGGCATTTAATATTTTCCGATAGATTGGTAAATTCCCGTCATAAATTTGGCTTTGAACATATTAATAGTAATTAAGTAATTAAGATACTAATGAACTATGCGAAATGCGCATCAGTGCCGAAAAATGCTTCAAAACAGTTTTCTCGCATTGATCAGCTCTACGCGCGTCTTTTCAGCTTCCACCATGCTGTGCCGGTACGATATCGCATGAAAATGTACGCGCACAGGTTTTAAGCTGACTTCTCGCATTCGTATGCTCTGCGCTCGGCTCGGTTTTGAGCGTCCACTCTGCCGACACCCTTATAGCCCTGACAGACGAGCTAAATTAATGCGCCTTAAGCAACGCTAATGCGCATTGAAATTTTATGGTGACAGACGGCAGACTGATAGTGAAATTTGTTTATTTATTACAAAAAAAGTGAAATAAAAATGAATAAAACAAATTATTATTAGAAATTTTGGTATTTTTGGAAAATGAATTTAACGAAAAATTCGTTTATTATTAACTACGCTAAAAGATAATACAGTGAAATTAAAAGCAATAATTGATTGTAATGCGGAAAAAGTTAAGAATTTTAGAAAAATGGATAGCAAACTGTGCGTTATTTATTTTCTGCCATCTAAAAATATTCAAATTTGTTTTTGTTAATATACCTGCACGTAATTTAATTAGCAATACAAAACTGGTTACCTCTGATGTTGTAAACGCAAAGGAGCTGGCAGACTTTAAGCGACATCTGTCAAAAATAGCAAAAATCGGCCATTTTTGAGCAGTGTTGCCTACTCAAATTTGGTAAATTCAGCTAAATGCGCGAAATTCTTGTGCATTACAAACTTGCATTAACATGGGTCAAATGCGCAAGTAAATGAAAATTAAGTCCGCTAATGTATATTAGCGCTGTCGTCTGTCAGGGCTATTATGCTTAAAAGCTGTGTTATTACACAATGAACATCTGTTATCATCAGTCAATCGTGTATAGGGTTAACAAGGAAGAAACGTATGAAATGATGGAACCATTTTTCGGGCGACCAACTATTCCAAGCACAAATGGAAAGTGATCGCTGACTTAAAAGTTTTAACAATTTTATTTGGAATGCAAGCCACAAAAAAATATCATTGCTATATTGGTAAAAGGGATAGTTGGGCATCCAATCCCTATGATCGCAAAGTATGGCTATCTCGAGAGTCACATCAGATATGCGGGAAAAACGTTTTAAGTCTCCCATGGGACACATTTAAAGCTAATGATACATGAAACAGATTATGATAATACATGACACAGTTTGTAAAGAAAGTGGGAATAACAGAAGTGATGACTATATCCCGGTTGCAAACGAATTTTTAAGAGCGTATGGTGAAATGAACAAAAATTCATTTCTTGCATTTGCATTCGGACTTCTTCCCACATAATCTGGGCTACTAGTTCAGTGATGAACAAGGCGAACACTTCCCCAAGAAATGGCTGCGATCAAAAAATGCGTTTCGAAGAAAAAAACAAATTAAATATAGTAGCAGAATGTTGTTGTTCAGTAAAATGACAATGCTGACATAAAATACATTGGTTTTTAAAAAAGTTGAATACATAACTCAATAAACTTTTTACCGACTTTTGAAAATAATCATTGGTATTAAGCTTACTCTTTGAATGAAATCGGAATTCGCTAAGATTCTTTTATTCTTCTTTATTTGCGTAGACACCGCCTACGCGGTTATAGCTGAGTTTACAACAGCGCGCCAGTCGTTCTTCCTTTTCGATGCTTAGCGCCAATTGGAGAATCCAAGAGAAGACAAGTCCTTCTTCTCTTGGTCTTTCCAACAGAGTGGAGATCTGCCTCTTCCACTGCTTTCCCCGGCGGGTACTGCGTCGAAAACTTTCAGAGCTGGAGTGTTTTCGTCCATTTGGACGACATGACCTAACCAGCCGCTGTCTTTTAATTCGCTGAACTACGTCAATATCTTCGTATATGTCATACAGCTCATCGTTTCATCGAATGCGATATTCGCCGAGGCCAACGTGCAAAGGACTATAAATCCTTCGTAGAACCTTTCTCTCGAAACTCGTAGCGTCGACTCAGATGTTGCTATCGTCCATGCCTTTGCACCATATAGAAGGACGGGAATAATGAGTGGCTTATTAAGTTTGGTATTTGACGGTTGAGCGGGGAATTTACTTTTCTATTGCCTACTCACTCCGAAGTAGCACCTGTTGGCAAGACTTATTCTGCGTTCGAGGCTAACATTGTTGTTGATGTTAATACTGGTTCCAAGACGGACGAAATTATCTACGACTTTGAAGTTATGACTGTCAACAGGAACGAGAGAGCCAAGTCGCGAGCGCGACGACTGTTTGTTTGATGACAGGAGATATTTCGTCTGGCTCTCGTTCACCACCCATTTGCTTCGCTGCCTTATGTGTTTTTGTGGATTGGGCAGAGCACTCCTAAATTCCAATTAGCATGCTTTCGTCCGACCATATTCTACAAATAAGCCGATGTATGTTCAAGTTCTCGCCGCCGTATTTGAATACCTCGGCCGGCAATACATCGGCTCACGGCGATTTGTTGTTCTTCAGGCGGGTAATTGGTATTCGAGTTTCTTCCTGGTCCGGCTATGAAACTTCCGCTCCATCGTTATGGATTGAAGTATCGGGCTTACCATCTCCAACTGTTACGCTTTCACTGCCATTCAACAAGCTGGATGAATGTGCCATACTTTGTTTTAGTATGTTCTGAGCATTAGTTACTAGATCACTTCTGGGGTTCAAAAAGAGTATGCTCCAGTCTTGAAACCTTCTGCTAGTCGCCGCATGTTTTTCGACAATTTCCCCTCTCCTACATCTTCTCTAGCTCTTCGTAATCACGCATTCGGCCTCTCTCTTTTTATGTCTGCAAATGCGTCTCGCTTCCCGCTTCAGATCTAGATATTTGTGCCGTTCGGTCCATGTTGTGGTCGATTGTACCGTTGCTATATGGCACTCCTCTCCATACCAGCTGTTTTTATACTCTCGCAACAAAGTTGCTAAGGACAGTATTATAGTTTTGTTCACGTAACGGTTGTTTGTAAGTCCTAAAACTAAAAGTGTCAGATATAGGGTTATATATACCAAACTGATCAGGGTGACAAATAGAGTAAAAATCCGGATGTCTGTCTGTCCGTCCGTCCGCCCGTGCAAGCTGTAACTTGAGTAAAAATTCAGATATCATGATGAAACTTGGTACACGTATTTCTTGGCTTCATAAGAAGGCTATGTTCGAAGATGGGCAAAATCGGCCCACTGCCTCGCCCACAAAATGGCGGAAACCGAAAACCTATAAAGTGTCATAACTAAGCCATAAATAAAGATGGTAAAATGAAATTTTGCACAAAGGATAGCATTAGGGAGGGGCATAGTTGGCCGTATTTTTTTTGGAAAAGTGGGCGTGGCCCCGCCCCTTACTAAGTTTTTTGTACATATCTCGGAAACTACTAGAGCTATGTCAACCAAACTCTATAGAGTCGTTTCCTTCAGGCATTTCCAAATACAATTCAAAAATGGAAGAAATCGGATACTACCCACGCCCACCTCCCATACAAAGGTTATGTTGAAAATCACTAAAAGTGCGTTAACTGACTAACAAAAATCGTCAGAAACACTAAATTTTACGGAAGAAATGGCAGAAGGAAGCTGCACCCAGTCTTTTTTTAAAAATTGAAAATGGGCGTGGCGTCGCCCACTTATGGACCAAAAACCATATCTCAGGAACTGCTCAACCGATTTCAATGAAATTCGGTATGTAATATTTTCTCAACACCCTAATGACATGTACAAAATATGGGTGAAATCGGTTCACAACCACGTCTTCTTCCAATATAACGCTATTTTGAATTCCATCTGATGCCTTCTCTGTATAATATATATGTACATTAGGAACCAATGATGATAGCGGAATAAAATTTTACACAAATACGGTATTTGAAAAATATGTAAATGACTGATAATGAAATCTCAATTATCACTTTATCGTGCGAGAGTATAAAATGTTCGGCGACACCCGAACTTAACTCTTCCTTACTTGTTAAAAATTGAAAATGTATCTCAGGAACTACTAATCTAATTAATTTTACAGCAAAATAAAAAAATATCTAAATGACGGATAATGAAATCTCGATTATCACTTTTTCATGCGAGAGTATAAAATGTTCGGTGACACCCGAACTTAGCCCTTCCTTAATTGTTTTTATAAAATATTGTGTGAAAATATCGCCAAAATTAAAAAGTAGAAAAAGGGTAACAAAATTTATGTTTGCGGTGCAAAAACAAATAATTCTCTTAAACTTTTATAATGAGGAAAAAATGAGAAAAATTGGTTTTCTTAATTTTAGATTGTGGAGTGTTTGGCAAATTCCAAAATTGGATTCAAAGCGATTATTATTTCATAACTGTTGACCCTAATTTGATTCAACCACGTTGTCAGAAGACAGCCAGTTGACCGATGCAAGGCTTTCATGTGGTGATCATCTCGAATAAGTCTTGACATTGATGTGTTCGATTTTTAGGGGATTTCGGCGAATGCTTTCGCGAACAGTTTTTGTGGCTGTGTGAATTGGTTCGAACAACTTCTCTTCTGTCATCACCTGTAGACGTCTGAGGAAAACGACCAATAGTGTGAAGTTCATAAATTTCATTTGCACTTTTTTTAGGTCACCAATCCCACGGCACAGTTTTCTGCGAATTTGTTCTCGCTGAATGTATTGTAAACTTTTTGACTTATATCCGAAAATTTAATTTTTTTAGAATTCTATTCACGTTTGTATCATCTTGCCTATATTCAACTTCGTAAATATTATTTTCAGAAAAACTTAACTTGGTATCACTGAGTCTATTTAAAATTGATAAGTAAATCGCCAACTATTTGAAAGGTTTATTTGAATTTCCATTGTTTTAGGACACTTTGCACAATTTCTTTCTCTTACGTATATTCATCTATTGATACTGTTTTATTGAGCCCACTCATAATTTTGTACATCCAGGATTTACACATATGCCGTTAACCATGTGAAAGCAGCATAATCGTTATAGTCTTAATATCTTATTGGTTGTTATTTTCTAAATATAAAATTACCATTTTTATTTGCCATCATATGTATCTATAGACGCCTCTTGTATTCATTAAAATTAAAACCATCTGAGTGAACCCGTGACTGCGATAAAAGATATGTATGTACAAGACGAATTATCCAAAGCTATGGAAGTCCTATTAATCAATGGCCTCAATTAATATTGTGTTAATTTCATTAGCGCCTATTATGTTGGCTTCCAGTAAACACCCTAACATCATAAATATGTTTTCTTTTTTAGAGTTGGTGAATTACATATCAATTTCAATACATCTTAATGCATAAAAAGTAAATTCATCCTTCCTAAACTATTCTTTCCACACGTTATTTCAATATGTTGCTACCAAAAGCATAGCTCCAATCAAATGGACCACACACATCTGTTAAAATTTCGACTTAGTAGCAAACATATCAACACATGTATTTTTACTGACATCAAGAAATTAAACCGCTCAAAGGTATTCTCTACATCCTATGTGTATGTATATTGTACAGGCATATACATACGTTCCCCTTGTATATGATATAGGTACAAATTTATTCACGCAATTGAGTCAATACATGCACTCGTTAATTTTGCCCTGTAGGAAAACACAATGTTTTTTTTATTTGGAGCAGTCTAAGTGACTTTGAATTTTCTTTTCTAATATACCATCTGCTGTCCTTAAGGACATCTTTTTTCTATATCAAATCATAAAACCACAGCACAGTTTTATGTTTTAATCTTAGTTTTAATATTGTATTTTTCGAGGCTATTAAATATCATATTAGTCTATATATAAAGACCCATCTTTATTTCACCAATGACTATCAAAGAAATAATATATTCTAGAATTAGAAATAAAGTGTTTCATTTTAATAATACACCAGTAACACTGCTTGATGGCTTTCTCTACAGGGTTTACGCGTACGTATCAAATACTCTATACATATGTACATATGTATGTATGTTCATAGGTGTATTCGAATCAGTGAATGGATGTGACCACAGGTATAAAAAAATCTCTCATCCACACTTTTAGTGTGGATGCCTACACAAAATTAAAGGCCACGCTTCATAAAAGTGTTGAAGTTATGCCGCCGCTTCTGCTTAAGCTGTTAAAGAAGTCACAGAGATTGTTGTCGGAATTGTGAACACTGTTGCCGCCGAGGAAGCCGCCGAACAGTCACTCCACAAAAACTAAAATAAACAAATAAGGAAGAGCTAAGTTCGGGTGTAATCAATTATTTTATATTATCGCAATTTGCAAGGATCTGAGCAGTATAAATATATTTAGAAGTTGATAAACTTATGTATATTAAAAATGTAGTGCAAGAATTCAATAAGCATTACTTATAGAAACTGTATGGATTACAAACAAATTTTATATCTATTGATGTACAGTTGTTTACTAAATTTCGCTTAATTCCATTAAGATAACCCATATATAGACAGAGATGAACGCTTTAAAGTCAGACGGAAAGTGTAAATAAATAGAAATTACTTTATCGCGTATATTAGGATAAATGAAATAACTGGACTGATTGGCATAAGGTACGCTAAATAACAAAACTCATTATAAATGGTATTTCGGCTGGGTAATTTTTGAACGGATTTTACTCATTCTCGCCATGAAACTTTAGTAAATCCAATATTATATGATCAAATAACTTTTCTGAGAAATCTTACATACTGATTGATATACAGTTTATAGATTATTAGAAATATATTGCATCAGAATTTTTTATGGTATCCTACGCACTGACCGATAAATGCGGTGTAAAGCTTACCGGATGTTCAGAAATATTTGATTAAGTACGTAGAATTCAGGTTAAAATATTTGAAGAATCCGTTTCACACATTTTGAGATGACATATGTCATATCTCCGAAAGTGGGTGTGGTTATATTCCGGTTTGCCCATTTTCGCATTGAGAGGTACCAATTGATACCAATACAATATTGTTACCGAACTGGGTTGAAACTTGTGAGAACTACCTATAATATAGGATTTCATCTGAAAGTAGCCGGTTAAGGCTTATGCAGCCTTTCCCCAACATCCCATAAGTAAAATTTAATGCTTTGAAGTGTGAATTGTCGTGCTTTTGGTAGTATATAACATAAACGTAATATAAGGAGTGGGTGTGTTTATACTCCGCTTTCGTCCATTTTCACGCTGTTTAATGAGATACCAAAGAAATGTGTTTGAAGTAAATTTGGTTAAACTAGTTTTTGAGATATGTACAATAAACTTTTGAGGCCGGGATCATGTCCGCTTTTTCAGTCCATATGTGCCCTCACTACTGCGATCTCCTGCATCAAATTATAGTTTTACTATATACAGATGTTAATTTTTTGCTTAGTTATAAGACTTTATATGTTTTTGTTTAATTGCATTTAGTAGGCCTGACAATGGTCCGCTTCGACCCATCTGCAATATCAAACTGCTTTTAGTGCCAAGAAACATATATAATAAGTTTCATCAAGTTATCTTAATTTTCTTTCTCAATTAGTTTTAAAGGATACAAATAACCTTTGGATGAACAAAACTATTCTGCCCTGTAGCAACATGTTACGAAAGTATAAAAAATATAATTTTTCACTCATGCCGCGGTCGCCATAAAATCATTACAAAAACAACAGACAAATACTGATGTTGTACGTGCGCAACAGCATTAAATAAATAGCAGTAAATGTTAAAATGGTTTTATTAAACTGTGGATTTACGGCTTAGGTTCACATTGAATGAAACGAGCAGCAAGAGTAACCTGACCAACGTTTAGGTATTTGTGGCGTTTTGTCAGCACTTCTGTGCTGTTAGTGTGAGAAAATTTAGGCTGCCCAGAAGTGGCGCATCTGAGTTTTAGATATAAAATTAATGTGTACCACCAAAAGAATTAGCCTTAGTAGGCATTACAATTTCTTCTTGTTTGATAATTTATGATCGTTATTCGTATTTGTCTTCCGCATTTATGTAAATTTTTAAATATAGAATTTTTATTGACAATATGCTTTACTATATTTCCATATCGCAATCAAATCCTGGATTTTATCACCTAATTGTTGTTCATATGTGAAAAATATGTGTGCATATTAAATGTCTTTTTTTTTTTTAAATTCATAAACAGTTATCTTAATTTAGCGTGTTTTTTTGTTTGCTAATATTGTACATCAATTCGTCCCTGTATTATTTTTATAATAGGCTGCTATATTGATAAGATGCTATCTGGTGAAGTATCAACGCAGGCTGTCCCATTCATTCACAAAATTATAACGGCTGTTGGACACAGTTGGTGCCTAGTAAAATAGTACATGTCTTGGCAATTACAGTACTTAGATTCAAATGTTTCGTAGAAATATTCATGGTTGGCTCGATTCCTGCAGGTGACGCTGTGTATGACGCTGAAAATAGTGATTAAATATGGGCATAAAAATATAAACCAAAGAAATTTTAGTATGTAGAGTCTTGTGTAATCGTATTTTCCGAATTGAAATTTAACAAATAAGGAAGGGCTAAGTTCGGGTGCAACCGAACATATTATACTCTTACAACTTGTAAGAATCAAAGCTTGGAAAATACCGAAAGGTGCAAAATGTCTAACAGAGGATCAGAATCTTAGAAATTTTAGAGATACATACATATACTCTATATACATATTTCATACACTGATCGACATATTCGGCATAAGATTTGTTAAAAAAACGAAAATTTTTGTATGTAGTATACCAAAGTTGGAGTAGTATTGACCCGATTTTACCTATTTTTCCCCATACCACATACTATTAACAGGTCACATACTAAAAAACAAATCACATAGAGTAAAGTTAGCCGGATGTTTTGATATTAGTTATATAGGGGCTGGGTCAAATATCCGCTCAAAATTATCTATTTTAGACTCAAAGATAAAACATGCTCTCACATTTTAATTGAGATAACTCACATATTGACTGATATATGCGGTGCAAAGTAAAGGTATTCTTTGTGCAAATTTTCATCCCGTTATATTAAGCGCTTTTTGATTTGTAAGGCTAAAGAATCAAACGGAATTTAATATTGTGGTATATGGGAAGCAAGCGTGGTCGTATTCCGATGTCGCCCATTTTCGTACCGTGACATTGTCGAAATCGGTTGATCGGATCACGAGATATCGGTTTTCACTGACAAGTTTGGGGTGCCACACCCATTGTTCAATTTTAACACTTGTTCTATAAAGCTCTTTAATCCCATCTCGAAGGTAAAATATAATGTCTCTGGCGTGTCCAGTTATTGATTTATTGCGTTTTTTGTAGTTTTTAGCAGTACCGTTATATGGGGAGTTTTCATGCGAATTCACAAATTGTCACACCGTCGGTAAGAGTTCTTATAATATTTGCGCTTTGCAAACTTGCAAAAAGAATAAAAACTTTCTAATTTATTTTATTTTACAAATGACAAAATTCTATAAAGCAATTCCTTTTTTTCCCGCCATAAGCGTGCGTTCAAAAGGTGGCAACACTCTACATCGTTATGGCGGGCTGCGGGACTTCCCCGTTTTACTTACTTCACTCAGCGGGGAATCCCCGCGAATCCTTCATGGATGTTAAACCACGGAGTGCCGTGCACTGTTTATTTACGCGCTTTATATAAATGTGCATTACATTGTAATTCAGTACAAACAATATTGTTCTTCTGGTTTAGCAGTATTAGTAGCGATTTGTAAAAGAAATGAGTGAAAGGAAAAGAGATTATCCCAGCGGCGCGGAGAAAAGAAAAATTAAACAGAAAAGAGACGAGGTTATAAAAAAAGTGCCCAAAATGTCTTTATTTTTTCAGAGACAAGATACTGTGAGTGATTTAGATTGGAAAGGTAGATACTACCCAACCCATTTATTAGGGGCCCGTAGTGATAACCAAGGAAATCTTTTAATTTCGGTCTGTCCATCTGTCCGTCACAAAAAGTTGTCTCCCCCCTCGATTTTTACAATTATACTGTTTTTAGGGGTCCGTGCCTTGATTAAAAAAAAAACAAAATTCTAACTTATCTATAGGATCGATTTGTTTTGTTGTTTGTCTATCAGTCCGTATCGTATCGTTAATTGCGTGTTGAGAACTTCAGATGTGCAGACGTTTAAATAGCACGCAGGTGTATAGTAATGCACGGACGGGCTGCAGGTGATTTTGTATCTACTAATAGGTACGAGCACAATCCGCGTAGAGTTTGTGTGCGTTTGAACTGAACACTCTCTAACTGTGACCCTTGGTAACGTTATTTATTTATATATAACTCTTTTTAGTTTAGTATCAAAGCATTCGTATTTATTTTTTAACAATTACTCGTTTATTTTTAGATTCTTCTGAAGCTTATTCTTCGTCACATATCCATCCGGAAATAGAAGAAAGCCAAGCACATATTTTATCGGATGTCCATCCAGAAATCGAGGAACCCTAAGTCAACGATTCTGATATATCTGCAGATTGTAATATAATTTCATCAGATAGAGGAAATTTTGGTGACAATTTAACTGAATGCGAACGAAAAATAATTTTTAAATTGGGTCCATTTAAACCACAAGGACCATTTCCAAAAGTTTCAGAAAATAACCGACCTTTTTCGGCTTATTATTATTAATATTTCAATCATGCAGGCATAAAAATTATAAGACCATGGTTATGTTATTCTAACGTTTTAAACAAACCGTACTGTCACTTCTGTTGGTTATTAGCAGATCGTCAAAACAATTCGTACTCCTCTGCTTGGGTTAACGGTGTTTCGATACTCTATTGAAAAGTGAAATCGATAGTAAAATTACATTTTGGAGAGATGTTTCCGGAGAGATGTACCTACCAGATGGTCTTCTAGGAACGACGCTTTATTAGCAGTAAAGAAAAATTTTTTACTAATCATGAAAACTTTGTACCAAATAAATTTAATTTCAAACAAAAAAGATAACATGAAGAATGTAAAAGTATAATTAATATTATAGAGAGTTTTGATTTCTTAGTGCTCGTTACATTTTTTTCTTCACTATTTCAAACCTGTTTCTAAAGCTCTACAGCATGAAAATAATGACTTACAGAAATGTACAATTTTATTAAGTAATCTTTTAAATAGACTGTGCCAATTAAGAAATCAGAATTCATTTAATAGTTTGCTAAATGAATCCAAAGATTTAGCAAAAGAGTGGGGGTTAACAACTGTTTTTAAAAACAGTAGGCGAAAGATAACGAAGCGTTTTTTGATGAGTTATCACAAGATGAGAGAATTTCCGACCCGGAATCCTATTTCAAAGTCAATGTATCCTATTGCTGTTTAGATATATTAATTTCTCAAACTAAAGAAAGATTTCAGAGCCTTTGCAACCTGAGTGGTATAGTCGAAATATTACAACCGGAGAAACTCCTCTCTTCTTCAAGCGAAGAGATATTAAACGCTTCCGGAAAACTGTCTGCTAAATACAGTAAAGACATCTCACTTAATCTTTGTGACTAATTAAAAGCTCTAAAAACATGCTTAAATTCTGAAATTAAAAAAATTTATTCCATTAAAGAACTCATTAAATTATTGCTAGTAAAATTCAATAGTCTTGCATCCAGTTTTCCCGAGGTAATCACAGCATGCTTTTTATTCTTGACCCTTCCAGTTACAACCGCAACGGCAGAAAGAAGTTTTTCAAAATTAAAACTAATAAAAAATTACTTAAGAACTTCGATGGGACAAGAACGGCTGTCAGACATCTCACTATTGTCCATAGAGGCAGAAACTTTAGAAAAACTAAAATCATCATCAGCCATAAATGATTTAATAAATCAGTTTGCCGAAAAAAAGGCAAGGAGAGTGAATATTTAAAATTCGATTTTTATTTGTAAAATGTGTAAATTATGTGATAAATAAATATTTCTTTTCACAATATTTTTTTTCTTTTATGAAAAATCTTTACCTCCATATAAGGGCCTCCAAAAAAAATTTTATATGGGGCCCGGACAAGGCACGCTACGCCACTGTTTAGGATACATTGATTTCAAACTTATTAGAGGGCGTGGCCACTCCCATTTTTTCAAAATTGCACAAATGCCCCTTGCTACTGCGATCTCTGTTATCAAATCATAGTTTTATATCTTAATTAGTTTTACACTTAATAGGTTTTCGGTTAATGGCGATTTGTGGGCGTGGCAGTAGTCTGATTACCCCATCTACAAACTCGAAATGATTTTTGTACTAGAAAATCCACGTACAAAGTTTCATCAAAATATCTCAGTTTTTACCAAGTTATAGCTTGCCCGGACGGACGGACGGACAGACAGACAGTCAATCGGGTTTCAACTTTTCTCGTCATCTTGATCATTTATATATGTATATATAACCCTATATATATATCGTTTAGTTTTTGCTGATACGTACAACGGTTAGGTGAACAAAACTCTGTTGCAACTTTTTGCAAGAGTATAAAAAACTGACGCTTAGGCAAAAAAAAAATATTAACTTAACGTCACAATAAAACCATGTTTTGTACTCATTACAAATACATATATAATATTTTGAATTTTGACGTGAAACGTCTTTAAAATCGCGCCGAAACATACGGGTACCAGGTTTAAAAAGTGGACCGTAACGAAAAGGTCTATATCATCGTACCTTAATAATTAAAAAACTATTAGTCTTAGAAACAAAAATGTGGTGTGAATATTTCGCTTATATAGTCAGCTCGCTGTTTTGACATTGAGTTCGTGTCGGGGTCGAGTAAGGCGGCGGGGGAGGCATACTGCGTTAACTGTGCGAAACCGGCGCTCTCGCTTGTTTCTATTCAGTGAAACTCGTGATTCCGACTTTATAGCGCGGTGGTTCTTTCGTATGTTTGTCAAGTTTATTTAAACCGATTGATTTATACAAAAAAAAGTATAATTTGTATAGTATTTATATTTAAAATAACCAGAAAGTGATAATAAATATATAAACTTTTGCTATGTTGGCCTCAGCTCGTGCAAGAGCCAGCCAGAAATATAAATTACGGCTATCGTTACAAAGGGGGGGCTATGCAACAAAATCTATCGTCTTTCGTCTCTTCTCTTCTTGGTCTTATTCTTCGCTGAGTTTAGTAGCCAGGATAGCTGCTGAATTGTGGAATTTTTATACATATTATATAAGATTAATGTGAAATCACATATCTGGGGACTTGCTCGTTTGATTTCAACTAAATTTGGTATATAACATTCTTCTGACAATCTTATGTTACAGGGTGAAATCGGGCTACAACCACGCCGACTTTCCATAGAATACAATTTTAAATTTATTCTTTCACTTTTTGGTATACAAATAAAGAAGCAAATAATATGACGAAATAAAACTTTGCACAAAAAGTGCCCATGAAGTATGTCACCTTGTGACCAAAACTTGTCGAACCAAAACAAACTCCCAGGTATGTGAATGCCAGAGCCTAAAGTTGACTTTTTACCGAAAATATCGGTTAATGTATGAGATATATAATTGAAATATAGAGAGAATCCTTTACTGATAGTCGTATGTCTGCATGTTACAAATGTGTTGAATCAAGTCAATACTTTCTTTAGTCTCCACATACTTAATTTATAGATTTATGAACTTCCGGGTGACTTCTAAGTTCTAGAAACTTGACAAAACCATATGTAACTAAGAAAACTTATGTACCTGAAGGTATAACCCCGGCTTTAATTTTTGCAAGTTGGAAGAGTAAGAAATGCTAAGTTATACCCGAACTTTCCTTATTTGGTAAATTTTTATTTTCATTTTACATTACAAAAATCAAAAAACGTGAAACAAAATAACGAATATATTTTTTTCAGTTTAATTTTGAAAAAAGGACACATCGAAGTTAACAGATAGACAAATGTGACCTGGTCTACGGAAAGGGGGCTTAGGTGTCAAAAATCAATTTTCATTTTTTGGTTGATTCGGATGGAAGATGAGATGCTTTTTCACGTGATAGAATCCAAAAAGTCATAACTTGTTTGTTCCCTAAAAATGTAGAGAAAGAAAAGTAAAAATACGATACGATAAAAATACGTGCGGCAAAATGACGTACTAAATGTTCGTAACGCTTCTTCCCACACGCATGTACAAAAAGGATAAACTTACACGATGAACTATAATAATATTCCGACCAAAAACAACACTTACTGGACGTCCTTGAAGCCTCTGGAAAGGAGAACAATTAATGAGATAACGAGAAACTGACGAAACGAGTTGTTTATTTTTAGCAGCTGTTTTCCAGAATACTAGTTTTCGCACGTTAGCTCCCTTTTCGTAAACCAGGTCACAAATGTCGAAAATAGTTTTCGAGTTGACAATGACTTTTTAAGGATTAGGAATGTTCTGCCATAGTGGATCGATTCTATCATCATTAATTATTTTCTTTAATCCCTTTTAGATCTTAGTGGAACCGATTTCTCCGTTTCTAACTATAACTTCTTAAATTACCCGAAAAAATATCCAGTCTGACATAGTTTGTCAACATATTTTGCAAAATTGTTCATAATTTGTGCTTTATGGTTACATAAAAAAATGTTTACTACCAACAAAAAGATTTTCCAAGCGTCAATTTTGTTGAAAAAATCTGTAGCTTTCCTGAGTCGCCGTATTTTAAGACCAAAATTTTGTTCAACTTGCGGCTTTTACAAAGCGTCGGAAATTGTCTACAAATGTAACTAAAACAATATTCTTCCAAGTGCAAAGCTTTCGCGAATTTCTATAACATTCCTAAATTGACCAGGTATTCAATTTCTGAGTGATTGTTGAAAAAATTACTTTGCGGTATATGTATATTTTTTACCTTCCTTTCATCTCCACCGATGGATTGTAATGATTTCTAGGAGTTTGGCCACATCAGTGTTTCCGAGGGCATGTGAACCATTTTCGAATCGCAAAAAACGATATTCATTGAGTAAAACTGGACATTTAATAGATTTTGTTATCTCCACGCATGATATTTATTAAACCTGAAAACCTTAGGCATAATTTTTCGCATATTTTCGGTAAAGAGCCTGAGAATGGGGATAATAATGGGTTGTCAAAAAAGTCTAGTTCTAGTTTTATTCGAATTCAAATTCAAATTCATTTATTGATACCAAAAAGAAACAAAAATACAAATTATTTACAAAAGTGGAAAGTTATAACTTAAGATTATACATATTTTATCTTAAACAAACGTTTCCGAAAACAGATCTTAATCTAAAGGGGAAAAAAGAAAAAATTGCAATAAATGCTTGCTCCCGACATTTTTAAATGTATTCTGAGGGCTACGACTCAGTCTTAAAACTAACTTAAATCTTAAAACTAATTAAAAAAGAAATCTTACAAGCTATAATAGCAAATAAAGCTGATGCTTAAACTAGCCCCTGTGCGAACCAGGTGTTGATTTTACATAAAAGTTTGAGCAGAAGGCTTCTGGATGATTAACATCATTTATTATATTTTCTTTACTAATACCAAGTGGAGACAAACACTTGCTGTTGACCCAAGTATGACTCGACTGCGACAAGATACCATCAGAAATCAATGGATTGTCACAATTCCGAACATGGTCGAAAAACCTTAATATTGCTCTTATTGCATATTTATTAAAAGTTAGTACTTTAGAATTTGAATAGATATATTTATTTGAGTATCTCTTTTTAAAGTGAATGAAGTTTTTGTTTAAACAAAATCTTATAATTTTACGTTCAAATTCAATTTTTTTCATCAAAGAAGGCGAAAAATGAAACCAAATCGGCAAAGCGTACATTAAGACTGGACCGAGAGCCACTTTATAAATCAAAATTTTGGTTCTTGTGCTTAAACTTGTATTTTTCATTATCATTGATAAGGCATGAAAACGGTTATTACATTTTTCCACCATGTCGTTAGCATGAAAATTGAATTTAAATAAGTTGGTGAAGGTTACTCCAATATATTTTATTTGATTCTGAAAACGAATATTATGACCATTATTCCTTTACAACCCCTCTAGGTCCTTTACCTGAAGCATTTCTGATGCAGATAGGTACAGTCTTGGCCTCATTTATCTTAACCCCCAATATTTGTAGAAATTATTAATTTTTTCTAGATGATTCTCTACCATTCGCAATGCCAAGGTAGGGAATTTGTTATGAGCATAGACTAAAGAATCATCAGCATACAAAATACTTGATGAATTATTGTGACTATGTGGAAAATCAAACACAAAAATATTGTAAAGCAAGGGAGCTAGAATAGAGCCTTGGGGAACTCCACAATTGCAAACCAATCCAAGATCCGAGGAACAATCATTAATAATCACAAAAAATTTGCTATCTGACAAAAAACTTGAAATAATCTTAATAATACCATGATCAAAACCAATCTGAACAAGCTTAAAAATAAGCCCTCTATGATAAACACGATCGAATGCTTTTTCGATATCTAATGATACTGCTACAGTACAAAGTTTATTCCTTAAATTTACCAATACATCATTGGAGAACTTAAAAAGTGCATGTTGCATGGAATGTGCTTTTTGAAAACCAAACTGATAAGACGGAATAAACTTTTCCGAGTGCAAATCATGAATTTTGGAATGAATTATTTTTTCAAGTAGCTTACCAATGCTCGATAGTAAGGAAATAGGTCTAAATTCTTTTGCCGCAACAGAATTACGATTTTTTTTGAAGGTATTATCTTGGCAACTTTCCATTTTAACGGAAAATATCCATTATTTAAGTAATTATTGAATATAATGAGTAGAAATTTGTTAGCATTTTCTGGCAGTTTTTTAATTAAAGAATTCGAAATGCCATCTGGTCCTGCAGATGGCTTTGAATTCAGTGAAATAATTGTGTCTTTTTTTTTTTTGTATCAAGCGATGTAAGACGTGGAGAAAAATCAACAATATTACCACCGAGAATATGATCATGCGCATCCAGGGTTCTTTCCACACGACTGACTGAAGCATAATTAGGAGTTATCTCCGAATAAATACTTTCGTAATAAGATTTGAACACTAGAGCTTTTGCCTTATCCTCATAAATCTCCACATTATTAACCAACAACTTATCACAAAAAACATTCGGTTTCATCTTAGCCGCTCTATAAATTTTCCTAAAAGCCTGAGGTCCTGGTGTAATAGTCTCAAGGAATTTATTGAACCTCTCTGCTCGCGCCTTACCAATCCAATCCTGCAGAAGCACTTTAATATAATAAATTTGAGATGAAATTAATTTGTATTCCAGAGAAGTTCTATGTCCGGATGTATGTATGATACATTTTTTTTACATTCTTTTTCCCACATATGCTTAATAGCAATTAATTTCTTAATTTGATTATTATAAAAAGGAGAAAATTCTTATGCTTTGTAATGCAGGAATTTTTAATCTTGACAATGCCTAAATGTTCAACAAACTTTTCCATGTAGTTATCTATTTCAATATTAGTAAGATTAGTATCTGCTGGAGGAACTCTTTCAGCCAAATCCTGATTGAAATCATTTGCAAAAGATGTCCAATCTGTTTTAAAAATAAATTTAGCACAATTAAATAAAAGATCAACATTTGGAATTTCTATATGAAGAATAAGGGGAAGGTGGTCAGAAAAGGAGGAACCTAGGAAAACTTTAAAGTTTCTAATATTGAAATCTATTATATGTGAAGACAAAAGAAAATGGTCCAGATACGATTGACCTCCAGGGTAAGAAGGTTTTCTATCGCAAAATCTAACTAGATTTTGATCCGAGCTTTGTAACCAATCAGATAAGCTTGTCCCGTTAGAATTCGTTTGCGAGTCACCCCAATCAACACATTTTGCATTAAAATCACCTCCTTTGACGCAAAAAAATTTGAACTGAAATTTGCAAGGACATTCAAACCTTGTTGTAGATTATTAACTGACATATTAGAGGGATTATAAACATTACCAATTAATAAATCTGTTTTCCTTGAATTGATAATAACCTAAACTTTAATAAATAAAGAAGAAAATTGAGCATAAGGACTATAAATTCTACTATGTGTTATGTATTCCTTATCGCAATTAGCAAACCTTGTTTAGCATCATCTCTATATATAGAAAAATGTCTTAAAGAAACGGGAATATCTGAGTTAGATAAGTTTCCTAAATAAGAGCAATATCAATGCTTTCACTGTTCAGAAAGAATTGCAATTCGAGCACTCTCAACTTATTAATTAAAGAGCCAACGTTAAAAGTTACTAATTTTAATTGCTTAAAACCCATATTTTGTTCTTACTTCAGATATTAACTGACAGCATTGATCTCTGAGATCGTCTTTAGATAAAGAATTACAGTTATCCAAGAATTTTTGTATCCTGTCTTCAATAGTATCCGTAACAGGTTCAAGTATTCGTTTAGCGACAGCAAGAAAGTCTTCTATTAATTTAGATTTACGCATACTTGGTGATTGACTATATCGATTATTACTATCTACATTGTAAAATTGGCTAGCAAATGATTTGCCTTAGATACAAAAGAATGATTATTTAAAGCAGAATATACATTATTTTGCGCTTTTAAATTAATATTATTTGACAAATTATTATTCTTATTTTTAAATTCTGAATAACGTCTAAAAGCTGGACATCCCCTCCAATTAGCCGGATGGCCCAAAGTATTGCAATTCACACAAAAGGCTTGAGAGTCATCATCTTTTTGGATCATACAGGTTCCTGCTTCATGATTTTCATTACATTTCATGCAACGAAAAGCTCTACTGCAGTTTTTAGCGGCATGGCCCCATTGCTGGCAGTTGCGACATTGAATGGTATTTGCGTTAACCTTGGGCTTTTCCCACGTAACCATTTGATATGCTATAGTTTTCATTTTAGCAATATCTTTCAGTTCAAAACCTTGATTCAAAGTAACTAAGAAAAGTCCTGTATCAACGCCTTTTTTCTTTGAATAATTCGTTACAAATTTATTTACAGATGCCACTGTTGAAGGGCAAATTTCGTCCAATTCTTGCTTAATTTCATCAGCAGACATGTTGTAATGTAACCCTCGTAAAATTACGATTGCTACTTTTAATTGTTTTGGGGTCATTGAATAAGAATCTACTTTTTATACTCTCGCAACAAAGTTGCTAAGGAGAGTATTATAGTTTTGTTCACATAACGGTTGTTTGTAAGTCCTAAAACTAAAAGAGTCAGATATAGGGTTATATATACCAAAGTGATCAGGGTGACGAGTAGAGTTGAAATCCGGATGTCTGTCTGTCCGTCCGTCCGTCTGTCCGTCCGTGCAAGCTGTAACTTGAGTAAAAATTGAGATATCATGATGAAACTTGGTACACGTATTCCTTGGTTCCATAAGAAGGTTAAGTTCGAAGATGGGCAAAGTCGGCCCTCTGCCACGCCCACAAAATGGCGGAAACCGAAAACTTATAAAGTGTCGTAACTAAACCATAAATAAAGATATTAAAGTGAAACTTGACACAAAGGATCGCATTAAGGAGGGGCATATTTGGACGTAATGTTTTTGGAAAAGTGGGCGTGGCCCCGCCCCCTACTAAGTTTTTTGTACATATTTTGGAAACTACTATAGCTATGTCAACCAAACTCTATAGAGTCATTTCCTTCAGGCATTTCCACATACAGTTCAAAAATGAAATCGGATAATAACCACGCCCACCTCCCATACAAAGGTTATGTTGAAAATCACTAAAAGTGCGTTAACCGACTAACAAAAAACGTCAGAAACACTAAATTTTACGGAAGAAATGGCAGAAGGAAGCTGCACCCAGGCTTTTTGTAAAAATTGAAAATGGGCGTGGCGTCGCCCACTTATGGACCAAAAACCATATCTCGGGAACTACTAAACCGATTTCAATGAAATTCGGTATGTAATATTTTCTTAACACCCTGATGACATGAACGAAATATAGGTGAAATCAGATCACAACCACGCCTTTTTCCAATATAACGCTATTTTGAATTCCATCTGATGCCTTCTCTGTATAATATACACATTAGGAACCAATGATGATAGCGGAATAAAACGTTACACAAATACGGTATTTGAAAAATATGTAAATGACTGATAATGAAATCTCGATTATCACTTTATCATGCGAGAGTATAAAATGTTCGGTGACACCCGAACTTAGCCCTTCCTTACTTGTTTTTCTTTCAGTTGCGCCATCATTTGTAAATAGATATCCAAATCCTTAATAAGAAGTTTACTTTTATATTTGGATTTATTTATAACCTTGAATTCCACTTGGGGATATTTCAATTTGAGTTGATCAATTAAATTCTTCACATCTATATTATAAAGAAAGATAGGTGGACAATATTCTGCGAAAAAAAATTCAATAAAAATACCCCAAAACTTTTTTGACAACCCATTATAATGTTTCCATGTTTTCAAAAAAGTGTTGCAGAAACTTAATCATGACTGAAAAAATAAATTTTATTACGAAATAGCCGCTGTATGATCAAAATATAAGAAATGCAAAAAGCAAGAGCACATTTAATATTTTCAGGAATAAAGTCGTAATCTGGCAAGATATCCAGGGCATCAAAAAAATATTTTTTTTGTAGAGCTGTGTTATCTATGCGAATGTCCAGCCTTCAGCAGTATGGGATGGGACACGGCTTCGAATGCTCTAACTTAAGAGACGTTGGCTGATATTAATAAAAAAAAGAGCTTGCTCCAAATTTAAGAAATTGGTAAAGTTTTGAAGATGTAGTATATGATGATAGTAAACTTATTTAAGCAAATGTTATATGTATTCGAAATCGAGCATTTGCTTAGATGCTGGCAGAATTCATAGCTAACTCGGAACATTTCGTTCATAATTTTTTTTAAACTTAAATCAATTTGATTTACGACCTAACACCAATAGAAAATTTTACTTTGAAATAATACTCCCTTTACTGTTCGAAAACGGAGCTCGAGAGAGAAAGCATTACACATTAAGAACAGTTGGTGGCGATAGAAAATGTAAACAATTATATCAGTTTACCTCATGTGGACACGACTATTTGTTAAAACATGTTTTGCCTACATATTCGCAAAGACGCCCTCTTTCAAATGTATAAAAAATTAAAACTTCCTTATGCTATAGAAGCAGTCAAAGCTTTCAAAAAAAAAAAAACAATACACGCCCTTCGTCGAAATTAATATATTCAAGCTGTATTGAATGAAAATTAAATTGGCGCTATTATTTTAAAATATGAAGGGTAAGGGTGTCGAGACCAATGGTGCATACATTTGTATGGAAATACGTGTTGTACATTATTTACGTTCATATACATATGTACAATATATATACATTTTTGAAATTTCTTACCTCTCAATTTGGTTTGGGCATACTCTGAACTACCTGAAAAAGAAATATGAGACTCGTATGCGGCTTTTAAAATGAAATACAACGCATTCCTTTTCGTTCATTTTTTGATTTATTTAGGAGCATATGAATCATTTTTGAGCGATTTTTCAATTGATTTTATGATAATGGGTCCTGCGGAATACAAAAAAAACATATGTAATCAATTTTCGAATGCTGTTGTCAAACTGGATTTGATCATTTAGAACAGAAAAATCGAGTTTTACGACGCAATTTATCGCTTTCTTGCAAACAAAGTCTGCAATCTCTCCTTCCTTTGAGTGTGTCAGCACCTTTTGATGTTGAAGCTACTAATCGTGATGGGATGTTGAATGAACGACCGAAAAAGGATTCAAAAGCCAAACGACAAGATAGATGTTTGATGACATTGGGATTGTTCATACGATTTTCGATTGAATTGTAAAGAAAAGTGCGTCGTGCATCCTTTTTATCTAGATCAGGCCCGTCCAATATAATTTTGTGAAGGGCCAGGTTTAGCATTTTCATAACCGTAGCGGGCCAAAAAAAATAAAATGACCTTCAGTTTTGGTATATTTATTTATTTATAAAAAGCAGCATCACATAAATCTTAATATATTATTATTAATGTAACTATGGCCTCAGCATATAGAGATATTCTTATTTTTAAAATCTAATTAATGAGATGTCTGACATTTTTTCTGTTTGCACAGCGCATCTATGTCAGCTGGAGTTTTAGAAGTGGCTATGCGCAAAATGCCTTTAAGATGGCTATCTAATAAAGATGATCTGGTTTTTGATTTGTTAAATTTCATGCGAGAAAACAGCTGCTTGCAAACTTATGTACTACCAAATAAAGAAATATGTTGAATAGCCAGCTTAGTAAAATTTGGGTATTGACAGTGTGTAATATACTTTTTGTAAAATTCAATTAAGTTTGGAAGACAATTATTATATGCTGTTTTTAGATGAGAGCTGTTTTGCAATTCTATTAACTCCAGCTGTAAACTCAGCGCAGCGCTCTCAATTTCAACATCAAATGGATTTTGAAACACTTTCATGCATGGAGTTTGTGATTTGAAGTCTGCGAATCTGTCGTCAAACTCGTTCCTTAATCTTTGTAACATCAACACGTACTTGTCAAAATCCAAGGTATCTTGCTTTCTTGTAGATAAGGTCTCCCAATGAATCAACTGCTTTTGTTCCAGCCGCTTTTCCAACAACAAAAACTTTTATGTGAAAGCTCGAACGTGTTCGTATAACTGTGTTCATAGTTGGTCTTTCCCTTGCAGTTTCAAGTTAAGATCAGAAAGATATTTAGTTATATCAACCAGGAAAGCCAGATCATCCAACCACTCCTCATCAGTAAGGAAAGTAATTTCTTGGTCTTTGTTGCCAAGAAAAATCTTTAAGTCGTCCAGCAGGGAATAGAATCGTTTTAGTGTAGCTGCTCTGCTGAGCCAGCGAACGCGACTGAAGTATACAATGTCTTCGTGATCTGAACCGACATCAGCCAGAAAAGCCTGGAACTGTCTGTGGTTAAGCCCTCTTGCGCGTATAAAATTAACTGTCTGCACTACTTTATCCATCACGTGTAAAATTGCTTCCGCTTTTTTGGCTACACCTTCAAAATCCTTTGTGTAGTGTAGGGTGTAAATCAAATTGACTTCCTTGTTCTTTTTCGGAACATAGCTACAAATCGAAACGAGATTATCGTGAAACCCGCAAAGAGTAGAAAGCAACGGACGAGACGGATTTTTTTTCAATTTTTCGCGTAAACACTTCTTATTGGCGCGAATAGTACCGACGAAAGCAAGTCCAATGGTAGCCAATCGTTTGGCTCCTGTCAGTGTTGTGAAAACGTTGTCAGCTACTATTGTTCTGCCCGTGTTTTCGCACCGTTTCACAAGTTTGAGCAATACATTTTCTCTTTGGTTCACTTCACGCTCTCCGCCATCCTTTTTTCCCGTATACAATATACCTTGCAATGAGTATTTTATTTGTGAGTCACATGCCCACCAGATTTTCACACCGTATTTGGCTGGTTTCGATGGTATGAATTGCGTAAACTTTGTCTTGCCACGATACGGAAACAATTGCTCATCAATTGTTACATTTTCATGCTGCTCATAGTTTCTGGCGGGGTTTCCATTTAAAAAATTCCTTATATCGCGAGTTGCGGCAGCATTATCAGATTGTAGTCGGAATGAACGTGTGCGGCCATCATCGAAACGGATATATCGCGTCAATAACTTGAATCGTTTGAGTGGCATCGCCGCTCGAAAGATGGGAAGAGCATGTGTTTGCCACAAAAGTGGTGTAAACTGCATATTATTGTGCGTTACACCAGCAGCAATAAGAATGCCAATAAATGCATCAAGTTCGGGGCTAGTGAAATCCACCCAAACTTTTGGTTTTGAGGTTAGATTTTCTGCATTCAATTTTGCAAATTGGCCTCTTCCATAACGATTTGTTTGACTGATGATAATGAATGAAATATTGGTAGTAAAAAACTGTTTGAATACCTCAATGGCTTGCTTCAATTAGGCTCTTTTTTCCATTCTGTCCCATCTTTACCGTAGTAAGAATTTTCAGTAGCAGCTGGAGTTTCACGCTCTTCTTCTTCTACACCATCGATTACTTCCTCTTCGTCGCTATCTAATATTTCATTCGGCTCGATTTCGATTTCATTTTCAATATCCGATGCATCTTTAAATGGCACATAAACGACATCTCTATCATCGTCATCGCTTTCGAATGGATCCACTTCTTCTTGCACAACATCATTATTTTCATTTTGAATGTCATTTACCAATGCTGATGCTAAGCGATCAAAAAAATCTGCACTGATGTTTCTACAACGTAATCGTGTATTATACACATATTCCACTTCATCACTCATTATTACAACCAAAGCGAACAGAATAATAAAAGACAAGATGAGAGCTGGCGCGAAATATACGTATTTTCACAGTAATATGTTGTGCGTACGCATTCTACGCGTTGCCGTTGCTCTTGTGCAATAAGCTTCTTCTTTTGCTTATTTAAAATTTTTTTAGATATCGTTAAACATAGTATCGCAACGCGTTATCCAAACTGTTCTATTGATTGAAATTAATTGAATTATTAAAAGACATGCATATATGTGTACATATACATATTTATAATTATGTGCAATAGTTTAAATAAATTTTAAACATTTTATTTTTTTGTTTTAAGGCAGGTACGTTCATAAGTAGATGTAGCGGATGCATCTGCAGTATCTGATACGTCTTCGGATAATGTATGAAAATAGTTAAAGTCAGATGATAACCCCACCCACTATCCATGTAACGGTTTTGTTAAAAACAACAAAACCGGCAATTTGCCCACCTTAAATAAGTGCTTCTTGCGACAAGTAGTCTGTGTTTCTCCCTTGGGAGATGGACTACATATTTGAACCTTTTAAGGTTGTAACTACTCATTTCAGGCGCATGCCTGGGAGTTGTTGCCTATGTCTTTCGCTACCCACTGCTTCATGATTGCGGAGCAGCTGCCGCAATAAAAAGTGCCGGTCCTAAAATGTTGGTGGATGCTGCAGAGTCATGCTCATCAGCCACTTCATTCCCGGCTACACCTTGCGATCTGGCACCCAAACAAGACGCACTTGGTTACGTTCTGATTGACTATTCAGTCGCTCTATACACTCCTGCACCTATAGCGATTTTACCTCGAATGCAGTGATCGCTTTGAGTGCCGCTGGACTATCGTGTAAAATATCTATACGTGCATTGCGATAGTTGCGTTGGAATGCGCTGGGAAACCTACCCATAGGTATGGAGAGTTTTGTGCGTGATTCTGTGACGCCTGCGCCATTTCCCTCCGACGTTTTCGAGCCGTCAGTGTACCACTTAATTGTACTGTTCCTAAGCAGTAGCTCGAGAGCTGGGGGTAATCTAATACTTTTTGGTAATGCTATCCCTAGTTAGAAGTACCAGTGGTATGACGCCACTTAGCTCATTCATATGTTACGAAGAGATTACCTTAACTTTGCCAAACCCTCAGGCTGTCATTTGGAGCAGAGTGTGTTTGGCGATTTGACTGATTACTAGGTGGAACGGGGTGAGTTCCAGCAAGACTTCAAGTGCCGCCGTCGGACATATGCAGGATGACACCCGACATGCAGACGCAGGCGGGTCATTGCAGCTTTGATAGTTGAAGTTCTACTGACTTCTGCGATGTTTTCGGTTCTCAAATGATAACTAGTCGCACTAACATGATGTGCAACCATCTGATAATCTTTGGTTTGCAACCATTGGATTTAAAAGCAAGCTGATTGCACACCATCAGTGCTTTCGTGGCTTTGACCATGATGGTCAGGTCAACATGCTTCCACCGCAGATTGGAATCCAGCGTGAGACCAATATATTTGACTATATTAGTCATCTCTATCTCTCTGCCACCGAATGTTAGGTTCATGTAGCCAGCCAGAGACCTGCGCCTTGTAAACGGGACGATGGTCATAGTCAAGGGGTTGAACAACAACACTCCTGCACTATCCCTTGGGCCGGCCTAGTCCTCTTTGTACAATATCGCAGAGAGTGGCCCAAATTTTTTCCTGCCTATGATGACAATGTCGTCCTTGACACCGGTCTCGTCACATTCCTTTTCTGCAGTGCCTTGCCTCGCTTATGTGGAACGTGTTATCTATGCCCCCTTCCATGTCTACGAAGGCGCATAACATTACCTTCCCAGTTTCCAGCGAACTCTATATCTCGGCGGTTATACAGCAGTGTTTGCCGATCTACCTTCACTGTAAGCATCCTGGTGCGTATGCGGGGGTGATGTTTTCAGCGCCTTCCATCTTATTTCGTTGTCCACGATCTTTTCCATACTCTTTAGTAGGAGGGAAGTAAGACTAATTGGTCTAAAGGATTTACCTAGTGAGTAGTTCTTTTTACTTACTTTCGATATAAAGATCACCTTCGCTGTCCTCCATAGTTCAGGGACATACAAGGTAGGCCAGTAGAACTTGTTCTCCTTGTTGCAGAAGTTCTGCAAAGATGCCGTCCGCCCCGGGCAATTGAATTTAGAGAACGACGACGTGGCCCACCTAACTGAGTCCGCAGTAAACATTTTGCTTGCGACTACCCAATCTAGGCGAGACGGCAGGTAGACTCTGGTCTTCCTCAACTGCCTCCGGTAAATGCGCACGCAAGAGTGCCGTAGCTCTCTCCTCCGAACTGGTCGTATAAGTTCCGTCACATTTTTTAACCGCTAGACCAGTGTCCGTCTTCTTCTTAGCCAGAGCCTTGAGCAATCTTGCTGCCTCTCGTATTTAAGAGAAGCTTTCACTGAAATTCCTGAAATTATCCTGCTTTGCGGACCTAATATCCTGCTCTTCAGTTCCAGGGCCGTTGCACCTCTGTCGAGCTCCCCCGCCCCCTGAAGACTCTAAGGTATCCCGCTATGTGGCTCAACTGGTGTTTTTGGGAATATGTTTGGGGGGGGATTAGCATAACCTCTACCCTTAGCCCGAACCTCAAGATCCTGTCATCTGACAATGAAGGTTCTGAGGAAATCCTTCACCGTGAGATCTGTCCCGACATGAGTTCGTTACTCACGGTTAAATTTTTACTACTAATAAATTCAAAGAGAGACTCAGCTCGTGAATTGCAATCCGTACTACCCCATTCAGTGAGGTGCGCGTTCGCATGACACACCAGGGTTAGAGGCAGTCTGTTCTTCCTGCAGTACTCCACCAAGCCCTTCACAGCCTCTGGGGGCGCAGTATGCGTATCTCCTGGAGAGTAGGCCGGTGCTAGGACGAAGTCCGCACTTTCGTTATCCTTGACCAGCACAGCGAACAGGTACTGTGCTAGGAATTCTGAAATACAGAAGTAATCAATATTTTTCCTTCCTACGGTACATGCTTAGGGTCTCCCAATAGAGAGATTCAAGATTACCTTATTGCAGTCCAAGTTGAGGCCCCTAACTTCTCTTCTGTTGACCCATGGCTCCTGTATTAGAAGGAAGCATAGGCTATTCGACGAGAACCTGCTCGCGATGACAGCGGATGCAGACGTCGCGTGATGCAGATTCACCTCTAAACTTGCGAGCACTATAGAATCGGTTCAGTGAGGAACTGGTCTTCGTCCGCACCGTCCCTCGCATTGCCATCCAGGTCCTGAAGCCCCTCCAGGAGCCCCTTTACAACGGCTTGCTCCACCACCGGGACTTCCAATGTGGCCTCCGAAGTTGCAGCCTGCTATGCCATACTGGTGCAGAAACGAGTAGCCTCCTCACCTACTTGTATCTTCCGTATCGTCCGTACCGCTCTTCTCGGGAGCCTTCGGCTTTTAGGGCTTCTTGACTATCGAGATGAACCGGTAATTCAGACGGAAGCTTCCTCCCGGAGAGTTGACCTCCAGCTACCGGGGATAGTTTCCTCTCTAACTTTTAGAGTTTGGTGCTCCTGTGACGTGATTTGGCTACTTTTGTGTTTGGCTGTCTTTGACGTCGGAGGCGCCGTCTTCACGCTATCAGTCCTACCGTTGGGATCAGCGTTGACTGGTACGCGGCTCCGAACCCCGCTACTTCGTTAGCTATCGAATGCGATATTTCCGGCTTTAAGCACCTTCGAGGCCGGAGAAGAACTGTTGGCTCTGACATTGTTCCTCGCCATTCTTTCGGCTCCCCAGAAGTTCTTCCCTCCTGGAAGTGCGTTATTCATTATTATTGTGTCGTTATTCATCATTTTCTTACGACCCTTGGCTCACTATGCAAATGAAGAGTAACTCAAAGGTCTGCCGCACCAGAGCCCCTTGACGAGGTAAGGCCCCCGTTATTTCAAAATTCGGCCCGGTGTTGAGAAGGCTCTTTTAGAATACAGCAGGAGGAGGTAACCTGGCTGCAAATCATCCAATAGTCACGGGAGTCGAATAACAATCTGGATTAGGCGGTGGTGCTCTTGGTTGCCGCACGCATGCGGCGCCCGACATCCTGACTGAGCAGTGCAAAGCAACACCAACCACATCGGTGGGGGTGCCGAGTATATCTTGCGGTTTAAGCTCCACGACACGGTGCCTAGCATTGGTAGAGGTGCACGAATAGTGAGTTTGCTGTGTGCCACTTCATGAGAAAGAATTGTCCAAATCATAAAAAAGAGAATGTTCAAGACTCCAGGTACGAAATATGTGGAAGCTAGTGCCAATATGTGAGTTATTTTAGTGCAAATCATTGAGAGTGTTTTACTAATAACAGTGTATCGTATGGGGTGAAAATCAGAAATTTTGAACATGCAACTGACTTTACTCCAATGTATTTGTAATGGTAAGTCTACCTTAAAGAAACTCAAGGAGTTCAATATTAGTATGGGGCATGTTAATAATATGTGCTATAGAATTGATAAAATCAGTACTGAGCTGATCTTTTAGAACCCGTATACCCAATATAAAAATTTGAAACTTCCGTTGGCTTTATATACGAATTACTACCACTTCCATATACTATATAAAGTGTGATCCGATTCGAAGTTCCCTACTTTAAAAATACAATGTTTATTATCTTTCGAAAGAGCATTCTTTGGCATTTATCTCTTTCAAATGTTGGCCGCCGTTACGTCTCAGAGAGTCAATTTGTTGAGTCCAATTTTCGATGACTCGATATTGGCTCGAAAGCGTCGGATCTTCTTGGAACTTTTCAAGAGCCCATAGAGCGAAGCGATGTCACTTGGGAAGCTCCAGCGGGACCAGTTCTTAAACAAGCTGTTTTTTGTACGCTTTCAATTTAAGATATCGTCGTGAAATGCGCCATGTCGTTCAATACGACAGTCCGAGTTGCTGCGAACGGCGCTGAATCGACTCCCCACGAGAGGGTGTACACTCAGGTACGGCTACTATATTTCCTTCACTGCCTGCTGGACGTGGTCTATTCGGTCAAATATTATCCAATAATGAATGCTGGGTCTCAATATGGGTTGAGAATTTTACGCTTAGTAGACCGATTATGTTGACCATAAGTTGAGCGAAGCACGCGAAACACATTCTTTACAGAACGTGAATTTTCGTAATAAAGTTAAACGATTTATAAACGTTACTAAGGCGTAGGTCTTGATGAAGTACCGAACAATACTGAACAAAAATAACAAGATTTCTTGACATGACTCTAGCGTGGTCTGTTAAAATAGGCTATTGAAAAAATTACCTCTACTTGGATACCAAGTAATAATGGCTTTCATTTTACTAACAAGCGTTATGACGAATATGGTATGCCTTTAAGTGCGTGAATTATATATTTATAAAATTGCTTGAAAGTATGTTCTCAAGTACATGAAAGCAATGTTAAAAATAATGCAAAACCTCACTTTCTCTGGCCACAATCTGCCCTATATAATAACTACCGTCTCTCCATCTAACGAGCGTTCAGGTTGGTCTAAAAGTATGATATTTTAGTGAAATTATATGAACAAATTTTCTTAAAACCTATGTGGTTTAGAGTTGAATTAATGTGGAATAAAGTTGAACAAAGGTATTTATACTCTTTTGGTTTCCCGTGAGATTTCTTGGTTCCACACAAATATTGGCAACCGTTTGCGAGAACGGCTATTAGGTTGGGCTAAACAAGAACTCAGATATATGCTATTCGTTATACCAATGATTTGGTATGATGAATGTTATTTTTGTTTACCTCCAACAAAAGGTTTTACAACCAAGTCCGAACACACTACCCAGTATAAAAACTTGTCTTTGGCCAACATCTTACATAGTGCCAAACCGTCTTTGCCAAAGTATTCAAATCGATCAGAAAATCAGAACGGAGAGAAATCACCGAGGCAAAAATTGAAGAGGGGAATAGATCCACAAATACGTCAACTGATAAAGGAAAAACCTTTGCAGAGCAAGTAAAGAAGGGTTTAGATCGGGTATAACTGATCATTTCATACTATTTCAACTTTTAAGGTACATAAGGATTGTTAGTTATATAGGTTTTAGTACAAGTTTCCGTCGGATTCTATACATCTTAAGCTCAAATATGACGTTCTTTTAATTTTATTACGATTTCTAACATTTTGACCAATATGTGCCGTATAAAGCCATCCGGAGGTATTGACCCTATTGAACCCATTTTTAACAAACAAGTATACTAATGTTAGGAAAGGATTACACATTACACATTGAACGATACTTTCGGTAAAAAGTCAACTATAGGTACTGGAGTTACCATATTCGGTGCTTAGGATTAAACAGTTTTGGTTCGATTGGACACTTTTTGGTCATAAGGTGATATACTTCAAAGACACGATTCAAGATTTATCTCGTTATATTAATTTCATCTTCATTTGTTTACACGTGTACCTCGGTTTACGCGGTAGGTACGTTCCTGACAAAACCGCGTAAGTCGATTCAGTCATTTTTATATGGAAAACCCGCGTAATGTAAATTCGACAAGAAATAAGCTTTTTAAAACATTTATTGAGCACAAAATATGGCTTTGTAAAATAAAAAACATATTTCATTATCAAATAAATGTATCTTATTATACTTGGCAAAATACCTATAAAATCAGCCCTATTTTTAAGCAAACTTAATCGCTATCAGTTCTTATACCCTGAACAGGGTATATTAAGTTTGTCACGAAGTTTGTAACACCCAGAGGGAAGGGTCGGAGACCCTATAAAGTATATATAAATGATCAGTATGTCGAGCTGAGTCGATTTAGCCATGTCCGTCTGTCTGTCCGTCTGTCTGTCTGTCTATCTGTCCGTCTGTCCCCTGATTTTATACTCTCGCAACAAAGTTGCCAAAGAGAGTATTATAGTTTTGTTCACATAACGGTTGTTTGTAAGTCCTAAAACTAAAAGAGTCAGATATAGGGTTATGTATACCAAAGTGATCAGGGTGACGAGTAGAGTTGAAATCCGGATGTCTGTCTGTCCGTCCGTCCGTCCGTGCAAGCTGTAACTTGAGTAAAAATTGAGATATCATGATGAAACTTGGTACACGTATTTCTTGGCGTGGCCCCGCCCCCTACTAAGTTATTTGTACGTATCTCGGAAACTACTATAGCTATGTCAACCAAATATACAGTTTAAAAATGGAAGAAATCGGATAATAACCACGCCCACCTCCCATACAAAGGTTATGTTGAAAATCACTAAAAGTGCCTTAACCGACTAACAAAACACGTCAGAAACACAAAATTTTACGGAAGAAATCGGATAATAACCACGCCCACCTCCCATACAAAGGTTATGTTGAAAATCACTAAAAGTGCCTTAACCGACTAACAAAACACGTCAGAAACACAAAATTTTACGGAAGAAATGGCAGAAAAAAGCTGCACCCAGGCTTTTTTTAAAAATTGAAAATGGGCGTGGCGTCGCCCACTTATGAACCAAAAACCATATCTCAGGAACTACTAGACCGATTTCAATGAAATTCGGTATATAATATTTTGTCAACATCCTGATGACATGTACAAAATATGGGTGAAATCGGTTCACAACTACGCCTTCTTCCAATATAACGGTATTTTGAATTCCATCTGATACCTTCTCTGTATAATATATACATTAGGAACCAATGGTGATAGCGGAATAAAACTTTACACAAATATGGTATTTGAGCTGAGGTAACCCTTGTGGAAAAATTGTCGTGATCGGACTATAACTTTTCAAGGTCCCTGATATCGAACACGAAGAACTCAGTGCCTAACCTAACATAACCTAATTTTCACCGAAAATATCGGTAAATCTCTCCGACATTTTCATGTAATTCAGAGGCCATCATTTTTATACTCTCGCAAAAAAGTTGCTAATAACAGTATCTCGATTATCACTTTATCATGCGAGAGTATAAAATATTCGGTGACAAGCGAACTTAGCCCTTCCTTACTTGTTAAGATATCGTTTTGAAATTTTGTAAGCGTCATTTTCTCTTCAAGAAGCTGCTCATTTGTCGGAACTGCTGATATCGGACCACTATAACATATAGCTACCGTATAAACTGAACGATCGGAATCAAGGGCTTGTATGGAAAACTTTCGCATTTGACAATGTCTCTTCACGAAGTTTGGTATAGATTATTTTCTAAGACAACAATGTATTCTCCGAAGAAATTGTGCATACGCAATACAAAACTTTAGGTTGAAGCAATTATACAGTTTTGTTGATCTGGGGGTAGCTATGAGCCCCAAACTCAATTTTAATCTTCACGCATTTTCATCGGTTTTTAAAGCTAAAGGTGCCCTTAGTTTTGTTAAACGTTGGTCTAAAGAATTTAGAGAACCGCTTACCACAAAAATTCTTTTTACATCTTTGGTGAGGCCTATATTAGAGTATGCTTCTGTGGTTTAGAACCTTAGTTACCAAGTCTATTCGGATAAGTTAGAGTCCGTTCAAAAACAATTCTTACTTTTTGCCTTAAATCATTTGCATTGGGATTCCAGTTTAAATCTTGCCCCATACACTAAACGTTTAAAACTTATAAATCTTCTCATACTCGCTAATCGTAGGGAGATGCTTGATATAATATTTCTTGTAAAACTCATGAATGAGTTCGCTCTACCAGGCAGTAAAACTTTTACTTTTAAAATTTTCTGGAACAAATTTTTGAGTTAAACGAAGCATTACGTCATTCCAGCACATTTGATCTAACAGACTCACTCTTTTAAGCTTAAGATCGCAACGCTTAAAACTCTCTTGCCTTTTATGACCGCACTTGATTTTCAATGTGTCATAAATTATTAAAGTTTTATTTTGTATGGTATTTGTATCAACTGGAATTCTCCTGTGATTTTGGTCTTCTAACCATATTATTAAATATTTAAAACATACTGACACTTAAAACGCAATAACTTCACTTCCAATCGATGAAATGTCATGAAATTCTCACTGGACAATCGATTAAGTCTTGTTTACTTTGGAAAGAACCTTGTAGAAAGTTAGAAATATAAAATGTGTAGACAAAATTGCATTTACATTTACATTGTGTATGTTTGCATCTTGCTTTATCATTAAAAGGGAAATCCCCTCTTTTTTGTGTTTTGTCAAAGTATTACAGAATAGCATGTAATATAACAGTTGAGATGTACCGTTACCATATTTAAAATTAGCTAACTAATAAGTATTGCCAGATTTAAAACAAAGTTAAAATAAAAAAGCAAGCATTGAGCTTATCAAAAACTTTGAAAATTTTAAAATTTTGTGAAAAAATAAAATTGAAAATCTATAATTTTTTATAAATTGCTTATTCCCAACGTCAACTTTACAAGCGCCTTATAGTGAACTCTCGCTCGCAGTTATGGCCGAAGGCCCGCCTCCCGGAGGAGGATAAGGATCCCCCAGCCAAAAAAAAGAAAAACTCATTAAAAAAAGACTTAAACTTAAACAACCCAAAGATTTTTCCCACTCTAATCTCAATTACGGAAAATCTCTATAATAATAAAAACATTGACTAACAAAAACTTGTAACCACCAAAAGTACAAACAGGGTATATTAATTTTGTCACTAAGTTTGTAACACCCAGAAGGAAGTGTCGGAGACCCTATAAAGTATATATATAAATGATCAGTATGTTGAGCTGAGTCGATTTAGCCATGTCCGTCTGTCTGTCTGCCTGTCCGTCCGTCTGTCTGTATATATACGAACTAGTCTCTTAGTTTTTAAGATATCGTTTTGGAATTTTTTGTCAAAAAAACTGAACGATCGGAATCAAGTTCTTGTATGGAAAACTTTCACATTTGACAATGTATCTTCACAAAAGTTCTAACAGGTTATTTTCTAAGAAAATAATACAATATACGAAGAAATTGTTTAGATCGGCTTACTATAACATATAGTTGCTATGCAAACTGAACGATCGGAATCTAGTCCTGAAAGTTTTCCTCACATTTGACATGATATATTCACGAAATTTGGTATAGATTATTTTCTAAGGCAACAATGTATTCTCCGAAGAAATTGTTCAGATCGCTTAACTATAGCATATAATTGCTATACGATCGGAATCAAGGGATTTCATGGAAAACTTTCGCATTTAACGTTGTATTTTCACGAAATTTGACATGGATTACTGCTTAAATTAAAAAAAAATACGAAAAAATTGTTCAGATCGGATTACTACAGCATATAGCTCCCATACAAACTGGACATATATTTACTAAAAGAATGCACCTGTGAAGGGTATATTAGCTTCGGTGCACCCGAAGTTAACGTTTTTTCTTGCTTCTTTTAACAAAAGTGCTAAACGGTAACGTTAGTGAGAACAATAGAAAACTAACAAAATTTACACTTGATGGCAATTCACTCGTTCTCGTTAACAACAAAAAAACCGCAGACATTTTCATAAAAACAAAAATCTCTCTAATATATGCGAAATTACTTGTGAATATCATACAAAACTTAATACGTTGAAAGGCGTGATATTTTCTCCAGCATTAACAAACCTTTCCGAAAAAGAAATAACAACTGTCTTAAGGATCAAAATGTAATCCAAGTTAATAAAATAAAAAAATAACATATACTAGATATGTAAACACTCCTTTGCATATTCTATCATTTCTCTTATACTAACTCCATAAAGACCTAAAAATTGGTTCCAAATCAAACCTATTCAAATCAAACCTTATATTCCTAGCCTATACGTTACGTTGTCTCTCATACAAAAAACAGGTGTACCAACACTCCCGTTTGTGTCACATTTACCTTATCCCAGCGCTCAGAGGTAATAAAGTGCACTCAAATTAAATGTTTTAACTGTAATTCTCAGCATTGATCAACAAATAAAAAATAAAAACAAGTAAGGAAGGGCTAAGTTCGGGGGTCACCGAACATTTTATACTCTCGCATGATAAAGTGATAATCGAGATTTCATTATACGTCATTTACATATTTTTCAAATACCGTATTTTTTTAAAGTTTTATTCCGCTATCATCATTGGTTCCTAATGTATATACTCGTATTATACAGAAAAGGCATCAGATGGAATTCAAAATAGCGTTATATTGGAAGAAGGCGTGGTTATGAACCGATTTCACCCATATTTCGTACATGTCATCAGGGTGTTGAGAAAATATTATATACCGAATATTATTCATTGAAATCGGTCTAGTAGTTCCTGAGATATGGTTTTTGGTCCATAAGTGGGCGAGGCCACGCCCATTTTCAATTTAAAAAAAAAGCTTGGGCGCAGCTTCCTTCTGCAATTTCTTCCGTAAAATTTAGTGTTTCTGACGTTTTTTGTTAGTCGGTTAACGCACTTTTAGTGATTTTCAACATAACCTTTGTATGGGAGGTGGGCGTGGTTATTATCCGATTTCTTCCATTTTTGAACTGTATATGGAAATGCCTGAAGAAAACGACTCTGTAGAGTTTGGTTGACATAGCTATAGTAGTTTCCGAGACACGTGCAAAGAACTTAGTAGGGGGCGGGGCCACGCCCACTTTTCCAAAAAAATTGCGTCTAAATTTGCCCCTCCCTAATGCGATTCTTTGTGCCAAATTTCACTTTAATATCTTTATTTATGGCTTAGTTATGACACTTTATAGGTTTTCGGTTTCCGCCATTTTGTGGGCGTGGCAGTTGGCCGATTTTGCCCATCTTCGAACTTAAACTTCTTATGCAGCCAGGGAATACGTGTACCAAGTTTCATCATGATATCTCAATTTTTACTCAAGTTACAGCTTGCACGGACGGACGGACAGACGGACGGACGGACAGACAGACATCCGGATTTCGACTCTACTCGTCGCCCTGATCACTTTGGTATACATAACCCTATATCTGACTCTTTTAGTTTTAGGACTTACGAACAACCGTTATGTGACAAAACTATAATACTCTCCTTAGCAACATTGTTGCGAGAGTATAAAAACTTATCTTAAAAAGCAATAAATCCTTAAATATTCTACAATAAACCGAACCTCAATTAAGAAGCCGTAACTTATGTGAATAACAGCTTTTCACCAGACTACTCCACGATAGAAAACCCAATAGAATCACTAGACATAACCACAGAAGAAATAATTAAAGCAAAAAACAGCAACAGCCAAATGAAACGAAAAGCTACAAAACAAAACCAATAATTATACCAAACTTATTGCTGGCAACACAACTACAAAACAAAAATTTTATATATAGTAAATCAATTAAATTTCTCAGATTTTATCCTACCGACGAAAATGTAGCATAACAATACAACTCATTCCAACAATCAAAATAAAGAAAATGTACACTATAATAATTTTAGTGTAACTCCTATTGGCACCACAAGCATACCCACATCATCAAGTTTCCAGGAAGAAAGCGAATCAACTATAATGCAGGTCGACAAATTTAACTATAATTTCATTGTCAACACCAGCTATTTTGCCGAAAACAGTTATGACTTACAGAATAATATGTGTACAGACACCAAGGAGATTCTTTCTCAACCTAATTACAATTGCCAGAAAAATATAATAACAGATTCTAATCCTGAATAACTATATTCATATGTCCGTGCATATTTTGTAATAAAAGTTCTTCAGTGGAATATCAAAGGCTATTGGAACAATTATAATAATTTGGAGATATTAATAGCGGAATTCCAACCTCATATCATATCATTAGAAGAAACGCATATCAATGCGGCATTGACCAAATGCCCAAATTGTATTATTATTATTATTATTAATTTATACAAAGAATAATATAATTACAATTTATATACTTATATAGCACTAGCGGTTAAGCCATCAGCTTAAATGCCCAAATTGATATAATATTTATCTTTACAACATGAACATGACAAATAAACAAGGTATTGCATTTTTGATCCGCAAGAGTATTCAACATATCTACAGTGCAAATGGCACCACCAATTTTCAAATAGCTTCAACACAAGTGAAACCTTGTCTACCAATTAAAATACAAATTATTTACTACCACCAAACATAAAAATTTCGGCCAATGAGTTAAACAATTCTATTGCCACCAATTTTACGAACAATATTATATTGGGCGATATAAATAGGTGGCATCCATAATGGGGCTCTCACAATACCAACTCCAGAGGTATAATGTTTGAAAGTTTTATACTACAAAATAATCTGTGTATTCTTAACAACGGCAAATATGTATACTCACTATTCCACTCATCACACTTTAACTGCTCTTCACATCTCATCATGTAGCCTTAATTTATGGAAAGAGATGAATTGAGACACGGTAAACGATACGTCCGATAGTGATCATAGTTCAATAATAATGAATTATAGGGAAAATTATGTACTATTCACAACCCTAGATTCAAAACAACACACGCAAACTGGCCTATATTTTCTAAGAGATTAGAAGTAGACCGATACCCAAAAACTTATAACGTTAATAAAGAGACGGTCAACATAAGGAAAGCTATTAGGCGAGCAGCCAATGTAAGTATTCCGTAATCTAAACCATACAAGAAGAGACGTAAAACCTGTTGTGGGACAAAAAAGCTGCAAGACCTTAAAAACGAGAAAATGAAATACTGGTATGCTCTAAAAAACAACTTAAACTTACAATTAAAAGAAAGAAATGTAATGCTCTTTTTCGAAAAAAAGTAAAAGAGACAAAAACTAGCCCTTTTGAACAATTTATGGCTTATACTCGTATCAGCCCAAACAGATGAACAATTTTCAAGTGAATACATTTCTGCAAAAAATCGCGTCCTCAAATCGGTATATAAGGTGAATAAAATTTCAAAGTCTGCTAGTAGTCTTGAAGAAGAAATTACACTACTTGAACTGGAAAATAACCTTCAAAATAATAAAGAGAATAGAATTGTCCTGTCCCGGAATCACCTTTGCAATGATTAAAAATACACCTCTGGTACTAAAAAGTCGTTTAATTAATTTATATAATTTATGAATAAGAAGGATGACTACAAAAACTTACCCTCCTATCTCGCTTTTATCATGATTAAGTAAACTGTTGGAAAAATAATATCAAAACGAATACAATATATTTTTATTTCAAAACAAAGTAATAAGTAGAAAACAAACTGCTTTTAAACGTAGGTCGGTAGGGGCAACAATGCAATAATGTTTTGAAAAACTTGTCTACCTTAATTACAAATTGGTCATTAACATCGGGTTCATCTATTAATTTTGAAAAGTGTAAGTACCTTCATATATGCAAGAAGCGGAACTGCAATATCCCAGATCCAGTGTTTCATAATCAAATAAACAATGGTACGCTACACTGCTCCAGAACGCAGATTATTGGTGACTATTTATTTAACCAATAATAGGTTGGTGACTTTAGCGCAACATGAATTTCATCGCAGATTTCCTAGCCGTCCGACGCCTACTGGTGAAACACTGCGACGTTTAGCCGCACTCTTCGCAGAGACGAGGCGTGGCAGACCCCGGAGTAGCCGTTCAGCAGAGAATGTTGCTTCTGTTGCCGAGGATGTCATGGAAGCTCCGTCGACATCGACCAGACGACGTTCCATGCCAATGGGTATCAGTCGATGGTGTTTACAGCGAATTTTGGTACAAAATTTGAAGATGTTTCCGTACAAAGTCCAGACGGTGCATCAGCTGTTCGCTGCTGACCGCCAATCGCGTCTAATATACGCTCAAGCCATCCTTAATCACAACCAAGAGGAAGATGATTTTTCATCAAAAATAATCACAAGTGATGACGCCCATTTTCAATCTTAGCGGGTACGTAAATGAGCAAAATTTACGCTTCTGGGGCACTGAAACCCACGAAGAGCCATTACACCCGCTCAAAGTCACTGTATAGTGTGCTGTTTTTACTGGAGGAATCATCGGACGTCTTCGAAGGTCGTGGGCCAAACGGTTACTGTGGGTGGTGAGAGCTATAGAGAAATGATCAACGAATTCTTTTTACCCACCTTGATGAATTGCGATTGGAAAACATGTGGTTCCAACAGGACGGTGCAACGTCACACACTGTACGTGACACAATCGATATGCAGAACGATGCATTTCCCGGGCGCCTAATCTCCCTTTTGGCGATTTGCACTGGCCAGCAAGATCGCCTGATTTGACCGCTTCAGACTTCTTTTTGTGGGGCTTTTTGAAGTCGCTTGCTTATGTCAACAAGCCTCAGACTCTTGCAGCACTTAAAGACATTATCCGTTAAGAATGTGAGGACCTATCGCCGGAAGTTCTGGTCAAAGTAATGGAAAATGCCTTAAAAGGGCTCAAATGACAATCGTCTGTGGCGGCGGTCATTTTCATGATATCATATTCTCGACTTGATGTAAAAAATGTAAAAGACCCAATAAAAATAATCCAAAAGCAGAATCAAAGTTTTTCATAAAAATAAAAAAATTACAGCCAAAAAACATCGGAAAGCTCCTTTTGCTTAGTAGTAGTTTTGTTGATCTAACGTTTGTTTGTATTTGTTGAAATCCGGGGAAGCATTGAGATATCATGGATAAAATAATCCTTGACACAATGGGGAGATCAGTATTGCAGATAGTACAATTTGGCTATTGCCATGCCCAAAAAATTAACCTATAAAGAGATATAACTTGTCTTAGAGTTAAGGAACAAAACTATTCTTTGGTACAGGGTATTTCAAAAAAAAATTTGTAATAGTTACATTAACATTGCGATGTCATTGGACGTGACCAACGCTGCATATCATAGGAACACCCACCAAACTATTTTTTTAGTACACGATACACTCTACTTATACTAGATCAACTCAATCGAAAAACGGCATGTTAACCTATATTACAACTACTATAAAAGCGCGATAAATCAAAAACTAAATACGCCAGACAAGTTTAATTTCATGCTCGAGATGGTATGAGAGGGCTTTATACAAGTCGGTGTAAAATTTAAACGATGGGTGTGGTGCCGCCCACTAATAGCTAAAGTCACATATCTCGGGACTCGCTGTACCGATTTAAACCAAATTTGGTATGTGACATTCTTCTCACATTCTTATGTCACAGTGTGAAAGTGGGCGAAATAGAACAGAAAGGTTGGTAAATAGCAAATGCCAGAATAAAATCAGCACTGTGCAATAATTTGATAAAGAGTGTGAAGGGTTAGAAAAAGTCTTAACCACTTCCTTCAACTAATATGCACCATTAACAGTTCTCAAAAAGAGGACATTGCATCCGTTTTGGAATGCTGACCACAGAAAATTAAGAACCCACCTAAGTAAAGCCTTCAATAATTGTTATAGAATAGAACCAAAATTTGACAACCTTAAGCACTACAAAATGCAGTAAGGAAATCAAAAGCAGACATTTGGCAATGTTTCTGCAGATTCGCCAGCCTAACTATGATTTGAGGACAACCGGAACTACATGTGAATACAGTAGTTCAATTTGAACGTATAGTAAGCAAGAGGAAGATTATGGAAGCTATAAACAGCTTCTTGCCATTTAAAACGGCTGGCCTGGATGGGATTATTCCCATAATGAAGTAGCAGCCAAAGGAATCAATAGTTGCAAGGTTGGAAAAGATATATAAGGCCAACACCTAACTATCCCACATACAGAGAAATCGGTTAAAAGAACACACCATGAGGCAAAAGATTTTAGACCTATAAGCCTCCCCTCATGCATGCTCAAGGTTTAAAAAATTGGATGTACACTTTGGAGCAATCCGGGGGGTACCTTATCGAGTGCACAACATGCATACATAAAAGGCAGATCAACCGAAAGAGTATGGACATAGCGTCATTAAAAATAAATTAAATATGAATGTAATTAAATCAGACTATATCTTCCCAAGGTCAGATTTCGATGGACACTTTCAGGTGAGGATTCCATTTAGACGCGAATAGGGGAAAGGTATAGTAAGTAAGGAGGAGACTACGTTTATCTACCCCCGGTGGGTCATAAATAGGCTGCGGACTGAGGGCTGGAGTATACTCCAATTATCTCGAAGCCAGCATTTTCCAAGCGAGGTAATAGGTATAGAGAATGCCTGTAAAGTTCTATTGAATAACTGATGGAGGATACAGAAAGCAACTACTATATATTCAGGGACAGCCAGGCGGTTTTGTTTGCCTTGTCGACAGCGCAGATTAATTCCAACGTAGTCAACAACTTCAGGAAATCTTTAAACTTAGCGGCAGGTCAACTTCAATTGTCCATAGATTGGGTATTGCCCACATTTAAGTGAAAACGGTACTTACTCGACCGATTTCAATCAAATTTGGTTGGTAATATTTTGCTTACATTCCTACATTTCAGTGCAAAAATTAGCAAAACCAGACAGAAACCACGTCTACTTCCTATATCAATCAATTTTAAGTTCCATTTGCTTTTTAACTTTTCAGTATACCAATCCAGAACTAAACAATATATCCCTATAAAATTTGCACGAATAGTACCTTTTAGGTGTGCCACCTATGACCAAAAATATCGGCAAATCTTGTAAGAAATTCGGAGAGAATTCGTTTTTGATAATAGTATGACTATATTTGAAAAATGGTTTGAGTTGGTTTAATAATTTTCTTAGCCATCTTATGCATTATAGAAATATTTGAACTTCCGAATAACCTTATATCGAATATATCGGCAAATATGTAAGTTATATTAATAAAATTGACAAAGCTTGCTTTTGTTTGCGTTTTTTACATCACCTGAGTATATTAATTTTTACTGACGGAATGTTACCTATAGTTATAAAACTAATTTTGTCTATAATAATAATATTGCTCTCTTCCCTATTTCTATGATGGCTTCTATTCTCTTGCCAAAAAAAATTACATGTACAAACAACAACAGAGATATCATGTGACTGGTTGCTTAACATTATTTTAATACATGGTTACGACAACTTCTAAATCATATATTTGATGACGAAGTTAGTTCAAAATGATTGGTTGCCGTAGTTTTTTATACTCTTGCATTTTGTTGTGAGAATATCTTAGTTCACCTAATGCACAGTAGTCGGTCTTGTATGGAATCAGCTGCCAAAAATACTTCCACTGCCTATATAAAAGTGAAATTTTTGGCAAAACTTTTTAAAATTTCACTCTCCCGTGCGCCACTCCGCAACCACCCGATGTTAACGAGTTTTAATAAATTATATTAAATTAAAAAAGTTGATTAACGAAAAAAAGATTATTTTGAACATTATTCAACTAAATAAAAAATTGATTTTAATAAAATTGATTAAAAGTAAATCATGATAATTTTTTTTGAGCAGCTTCTTCTGAGAGCTCACCAATGGAAACTGGTGCATATTGAATAACATCGAGCACGTGAATTAAAATTTTATGGACTGATAGTAATACCAGGAATATTTTGAAGCTAATTCCATTCCAGGATCTAGCGCAAATGTAGTGCATTTAGGGTTGATTGAACTTATTCCTTTTGAAATTGAATTCGAACAGGGCGGCAATAACGGGTGGACTAAAGTCTGGAGTGTTTCCGAATTTGTTTGTGCTCGTCATCGTTTTGTGATTTTATTATGAGCTGTAAGGGATCATATCAATTATTGCGACAAATCAATTATTGTCTTCCAAATTATTATTTTAAAATTTCTGCTTATATTCGCTCTGCTCAAAACGGCCATCAAAGCCACATTTTAGTATTAATGTTAGGTAATTAGAGGACGCATTGAGTTCATTACTTACATCGCTTTGCTACTCTAAACTTCGTGACGCAGTGTTGTCCAAGAATTTTTTAGCTCAACTTCAGCATCAGATTATGAGACCTCTATTTGCTCAGGGTAACTGTTTTTTCTTTAAAACGTTATCACAGAAGGGTAAAAAGTTAATATCAAGTTTTTTTTGTTAACGAAGCTTCTAATGAGTACTTACAGATGCTGTTGCTATATTAAATTTGCTTCAGTGTTAAATGATATTACTTCGCACTATTTCTAAACACCACAGTTCAAAAATGTATGTATGTATAAAAATGTAATGGCGAGACAGGGATCACAACTTTTTGTATAACTTAAGTCGATGTACCTGATTAATGAAAAAAACATACCACTTAAAAGGTCACTTGTAACACAATAGTTTTAAAACAATAAAACAACATATTATTACATAAACAGAGCAAAAATGTATAGGGTAGTCGAAAAAGTCTTTTCGCATTTCTTATCAAATATCAACTTATTTTTTTTATATTTATACTGAACCAAATATACACTATTTTGGTCAACCACATTTGCCATTTTTCTGCTTGAGACATTATTCCATCAATGTAAAAATATTGACAAGTAATTTTCACAGGCTTTTCTTGAAGCCAACATTACTCCATTAAGGGAGTTCTGCATTGACCGAAACAAATAGTAGTCCAATGGCGTAAGGTCAGGACTATGTGGTGGATGCTCAAAACTTCGCAACCAAGCTCTCCCAGTTTATGCCGAGTGTTCAAAGACGAATCTCTCTCTATTTTTTTCGATTGCTTGCTTCAATCCTATCAGCTGTTGACAGTAAAATGTAAAATCAATCATTCTATCAGAGTGGAGAAGCTCATAGTGGATGATTCCTTACCAATCCTACCAGACACTCAGCATAACCTTTCGAGGCGTCAATCCTGCCCTTGCGACCATTTGTTAAGCTTCACCACGCTGCTTACTCTTTTCCATAATTTTATCGACTTTTTCAACAATAGGTCCAGAGTGAAGTGCATCTTCACATCGAAATTCCAGAACGGAAGCCAGCGAACCATTGCTGTGGCACACGAACTGATACAGCGTCGTCTCAAACTTCACAAATTTCATTGGTGGCTTGAGTGGCTTTATTCCGTTTTTCATACAAAAATTTCAAAATATAGCGAATTTCTTCAATATTTTTTTTTTATAAAGCTTAAAATCTCACATTTCCAACACTATATGGCATGTGATTGGAAGCACTGGAGATATACGACTGCAACGACATCTATTGACAAAATATAAAAAGACGTTTTCGACTACCCAATATTCACCGTCAGTTTTATTGGTTTTTTATACTCTTGCAACCAGTTGCTACAGAGTATTATAATTTTGTTCACCAAACGGTTGTACGTATCACCTAAAACTAAGCGAGATAGACATAGGGTTATACATATATATATACGTATAAATGATCAGGATGACGAGAGAAGTTGAACCAGTTGACTGCCTGTCTGTCCGTGCAAGATGTAACTTGAGTAAAAATTGAGATATCGTGATGAAACTTGGTATGTGGGTTCCGTGGTACAAAAAAAATTTCGAGTTCGTAAATGGGCGTAATCGGACCACTGTGACGCCCACAAATCGTCATTAACTCAAAAAATATAAAGTGCCATAACTAAGCACTAAATTCAGATATAAAGCTGTAATGTGTACCGCTTAAGCTACAACAACCAAATTTTCTGAGTAGAAACCTTAAAAGAATTTCTACCGACAGCGTGAAAAAGGATGAAATCAAAGGATAACCCCGCTCAATCCCCATATAACGGTACTATTAAAAACTACTAATGCGCGATAAATCAATAACTAAATACCAAAGAGATAAAATTTTACCACCGAGATGGTATTGGAGAGCCTTGTAGGGGCTGTTGTGAAAATTTGACGATGGGCGTGGTACCGCCCACTTTTGGTGAAATCCCATATCTCGGCACCCGACCAATCGATTTCGACAAAATTTAATATGTGGCGTTCTTCTTAGATTCTTATATAACAATGTGAAAATGGACTAAGTCGGATAACAACCATGCCTACTTTCCATATATCACAACTTTAAATTCCACTTGATTCTTTAACTTTCCAGTACACAATTCAAGAAGCAATTAACAAAACGTCGTAAAACTTTGCACGATTAAGGTTTTTATTATGTACCACCTTATGATCAAAAATTGGTTAAATTCAATAAAAGTACCGAATATATAGACCCCGGTACCTATAGTTGACTTTTGTCGGTCATTGTGTGATATTACTGAAATTAAGGGATAATCCTGGTTTTATAATGGTTTGTCTGTATGGTTCAATCTGACCAATACTTTCCTTAGCCCCCATATACTTAATATAAAAATTTTCGATCTTCGGAGTGAGTTTGTATCTCACATACCGTCCAATATGTTAGTTATCCCAATGAAAATAGAAGAGAGTGTTTTATTCATAACTGTGTATCTTTGGATCCTACATAACTATTATCTGGATTTTGGCACATCCGAATGACTTTACCTATATGATTGGTTTTACACCTTAGGGTATCTTTAATATATATACTTGGTAGACAGATCATTAATCAGAAATTTATAAAGTGCCATAACGATGCCCTAAAAAAGAAACAGAACTAAAATTTGGCTCAACGATTCACAGTAAAGAGGGGCGTCTGTGGTTTGAAAATATTTTAAAAGTGGGCGCGGCTTCGTCCCGTCTAAGTTTAGTATATATATATATGTATATAAGTATATCAAGAACCGATTAATATAACGAGAGAAAACTGCATTAAGCATATGCCAAGTTTTGACCATAAATTGTCCAAATGCAACAAAAACTATTTAAGCCTCTAGGTACCGAATATTTGGACCGCAGTATGTACCTATAGTTGACTTTTTACCAAAAATATCGGTCAATGTGTGTGTCGGGGTATGTCGACGTATGGGGCCGATTGCGTTTAATTAAAAGATAATTATTTTGAGTTCAAAAGTTATAAAATTTTGGTTTAATATTCAATATATTTTTGGGTATATACAAGTGTATGATTGGGTGTGTGTGTGTTTCCAATATTAATTAATTATGCTTACTTTCCTATTAACTATTGTTAATTTTCAATATTAATATACATACATACGTATTGTTGTAATTCAATTATATTTAACTCCTTTGTTGCGTGTTGGGTTTATTCCCTCGTGGTGGGTGTTTGAAGATTAAATGTGGTGGTGGTTTAAAC